>NW_027210603.1:137500-260000 GCF_029030835.1 Brachyistius frenatus
TCATTCCAGATACAGGAGATCATTCCTGATACAGGAGATCATTCCTGATACAGGAGATCGTTCCTGATACAGGAGATCGTTCCACATACAGGAGATCATTCCTGATACAGGAGATCATTCCTGATACAGGAGATCATTCCAGATCCAGGTGATCGTTCCAGATACAGGAGATCATTTCTTATACAGGAGATCATTCCAGATACAGGAGATCATTCCAGATCCAGGTGATCGTTCCAGATACAGGAGATCGTTCCTGATACAGGAGATCATTCCAGATACAGGAGATCATTCCTGATACAGGAGATCATTCCAGATACAGGAGATCATTCCTGATACAGGAGATCATTTCTTATGGTAGGTAGGTAGGTAGGTAGGTATATACTTTATTAATCCCCGAGGGGAATTTTTTTCGCCACAGCAGCATACATACAGGAGCAATAATAGAAACAATAGAATAAAATAATAATAGAATAGAATAATATAATAGAAAAGCAATAAAATAAAAAATATAAATATAAAATATAAAATGCACAGTACATACAGTATATATACAGTACATTAAATATCTATATATATTATATACAACAAACCAATAAACACAGTCAACATATATATATATATATATACATACGGTACAGTATATATATCTATATATATAATATACATACAATATACAAGCAACCAAGAAACACAGTCAACAGTGTTTTTGTACTGTGATGGATTTTGTCAGAGGTGAGTTATTGTAAAGTCTTATGGCAGTGGGCAGGAATGATCTCCTGTATCAGGAATGATCTCCTGTATCAGGAATGATCTCCTGTATCTGGAATGATCTCCTGTATCAGGAATGATCTCCTGTATCAGGAATGATCTCTTGTATCTGGAATGATCTCCTGTATCAGGAATGATCTCCTGTATCTGGAATGATCTCCTGTATCTGGAATGATCTCCTGTATCAGGAATGATCTCCTGTATCTGGAATGATCTCCTGTATCTGGAATGATCTCCTGTATCAGGAATGATCTCCTGTATCTGTCCTTGTGACAGCGGAGCTGGAGGAATCTTTTAGAGAAAGTGCTCCGCTGTCCCTGCAGCAGGTGGAGAGGGTGGTCAGGATTATCCAAGATGGACAATAGTTTGTTCAGCGTCCTCCTCTCCACCACCTTTTCCAGACTGTCCAGTTTGTAGCCGATGATGGAGCCGGCCTTCTTAACCAGTTTGTTAAGTCTGTTGGTGTCACCGGCTCCAATGCTGCTCCCCCTGCAGACCCCAGCGAAGTACAATGCACTGGCCACAACAGACTGGTAGAACATCTCCAGCATCATGCTGCACACATTGAAGGATCGAAGTTTCCTCAGAAAAAAGAGTCGACTCATCACCTTCTTGTAGACAGCGTTGATGTTGGTCTTCCATTTCAGTCTGTTGTCGATGGACACACCCAGGTACTTGTACTCCTCCATCATGTCCACCTCCTCTCCCAGAACTCTCAGCGGTTGTGGAGCCGTCGCCTTCCTCCTGAAGTCGACCACCATCTCTCTGGTCTTGGCCACGTTCAGGAGCAGGTGATTTCTACCCGCCCACTCCACAAAGTCCTCCACTACTGCCCTGTACTCATCCTCCCGTCCATCCCTTATACACCGTCCACTGACTCCTCCTCCTGTCCATCCCTTATACATCCCACCACTGCAGTCATCAGAGAACTTCTGCAGATGTCTTGACTCTGAGTTGTTCTGGAAGTCAGTGGTGTATAAGGTGAACAGGAAGGAGACAGAACAGTTCCCTGAGGAGCTCCAGTACCACTGACCACCGTATCAGACAGCACACTGCCCAGACGGACAAACTGTGGTCTGCCTGTCAGGTAGTCAGTGATCCAGGAGACGGTGGACGTGTCCACCCCCTCCACCCCCCCACCACCCGCAGCTTCTCACTCAGCAGCAGTGGTTGGATGGTGTTGAATGCACTGGAGAAATCAAAGAAAGTGATTCTCACAGAGTCACCGGTTCCATCCAGGTGAGACTGAGCTCGTTGCAGCAGGTAGATGATGGCGTCGTCCACTCCCACACGAGGCTGGTACGCAAATTGCAGAGGGTCCAGAGAAGATTTCACCAGCGGTCTGAGATGGGCCAAGACCAGCCTCTCCAGCACCTTCATCACATGAGATGTGAGGGCAACCGGTCGGTAGTCGTTGAGGCCAGATGGAGTCTTCTTCTTGGGGACAGGAACCAGGCAGGACGTCTTCCACAGCACCGGGACCTCCTCCTGCTTCAGGCTCAGGTTGAAGAGGTGTTGTAGGACCTCAGCCAGCTGGGCGGCGCAGGTCTTGGCTGATGCCGTCAGGTCTTCAGGACCCCGCGGCTGATGCTGTCAGGTCCTGCAGCCTTGCGCTGGTGGATTCTCTCCAGCTGTCTCCTAACCTGGCCAGTCGTCACAGAGAGGGGGGTGAGGGGTGAGGGGGGATGGATGGAGGAAGAGCCCTGTGAGATTGAGGGCTCTATGCAGTTCACCAGGGGGCGCAGAGGGGAGAGGGGGGGAGGCAGCAGAGGTGTTTTGGAGGTGTGAGGTGTGGAGGAGACAGATGAGGGCGGTGAACTAAACCTGTTGAAGAAACAGTTTAGTTCATTTGACCTCTCCAGGTTCCCCCTGGTTGTTCCTCTCCAGGTTCCCCCTGGTTGTTCCTCTCCAGGTTCCCCCTGGTTGTTCCTCTCCAGGTTCCCCCTGGTTGTTCCTCTCCAGGTTCCCCCTGGTTGTTCCTCTCCAGGTTCCCCCTGGTTGTCTCTCTCTCCCCTTGAACCCAGTAATCTCCTTCATTCCGGTCCCTCACGTTGTTCTGCTGGAGTTTGGCCTCCAGCTTCCTCCTGTAGGAGTCCTTGCACTCCCTCATCTTCTCCTTCAGGTGGCGCTGCACTCTCCTGAGCTCCTCCCTGTCCCCAGACCTGAAGGCTGCTTTCTTCTGATTAAGAAGAACTTTCAGGTCTTATACAGGATATCTTAACTTATACAGGAGATCATTCCAGATACAGGAGATCATTTCTTATACAGGAGATCATTCCTGATACAGGAGATCATTTCTTATACAGGAGATCATTCCAGATACAGGAGATCATTCCTGATACAGGAGATCATTCCTGATAGAGGAGATCATTCCTGATACAGGAGATCATTTCTTATACAGGAGATCGTTCCAGATACAGGAGATCATTCCTGATACAGGAGATCATTTCTTATACAGGAGATCATTCCAGATACAGGAGATCATTCCTGATACAGGAGATCATTCCTGATAGAGGAGATCATTCCAGATACAGGAGATCATTTCTTATACAGGAGATCGTTCCTGATACAGGAGATCATTCCTGATAGAGGAGATCATTCCTGATACAGGAGATCATTCCAGATACAGGAGATCATTCCCGATACAGGAGATCATTCCTGATACAGGAGATCATCAGGAGATGTCCACCGCAATAAGACTGTACAATAACTCACCTCTGGCAAAATCCATCACACAACAATAACACCGTTGTCTGTTGTCTGTTTTTCTTGGTTGTTTAAATATAAAAAGACAAAAAACTTTGCACCATTCAGTTAGTTTTAATTTAATTATTCGATTTTATTTTATTCTATTTTTTTGTATATACTGTGCATTTTTATATTTAATATTTTTTACTGCTATTTTATTTCTTTCCTGTATGCTGCTGTGGCGAAAGAATTTCCCCTTTGGGATTAATAAAGTAAGTAACTATCTATCTATCTATCTATCTATCTATCTATCTATCTATCTATCTATCTATCTATCTATCTATCTATCTATCTATCTATCTATCTATCTATCTATCTATCTATCTATCTATCTATCTATCTATCTATCTATCTATCTATCTATCTATCTATCTATCTATCCATCCATCCATCCATCCATCCATCCATCCATCCATCCATCCATCCATCCATCCATCCATCCATCCATCCATCCATCCATCCATCCATCCATCCATCCATCCATCCATCCATCCATCCATCCATCCATCCATCCATCCATCCATCCATCCATCCATCCATCCATCCATCCATCCATCCATCCATCCATCCATCCATCCATCCATCCATCCATCCATCTATCCATCCATCCATCCATCCATCCATCCATCCATCCATCCATCCATCCATCCATCCATCCATCCATCCATCCATCCATCCATCCATCCATCCATCCATCCATCCATCCATCCATCCATCCATCCATCTATCTATCTATCTATCTATCTATCTATCTATCTATCTATCTATCTATCTATCTATCTATCTATCTATCTATCTTAAATGTATAAAAATATAAATGATGGTAATAAACGTTATTTTTTTGTACAAAGTTTTACCAATGTTACAGAACTGAGGTGAATAAAATCAGGCAGAAATAAAACATAAAACATTGAGGACAGTAACAGTAATAATAAAATAGATGAGATACGTTGAAGCCAAATGAAAGTGGACTTGGAATTCATGTCAAAAAAAGTAAAATATGATATTATGAGTTGATTTGAAAGATGTTTCTGAACTTTCAAATGTCTCTTTGTGAGTGTGTGTGTGTGTGTGTGTGTGTGTGTGTGTGTGTGTGTGTGTGTGTGTGAGTGTGTGTGTGTGTGTGTGTGTGTGTGTGTGTGTGTGTGTGTGTGTGTGTGTGTGTGTGTGTGTGTGTGTGTGTGTGTGTGTGTGTGTGTGTGTGTGTGTGTGTGTGTGTGTGTGTGTGTGTGTGTGTGTGTGTGTGTGTGTGTGTGTGTGTGTGTGTGTGTGTGTGTGTGTGTGTGTGTGTGTGTGTGTGTGTGTGTGTGTGTGTGTGTGTGTGTGTGTGTGTGTGTAACCCCCCCGGACTGACTCAGAGCAGCGTGTCATCGACGAGCCTCCATGAAGATGTGCAGTGGAAGCAGATCTCGGGTAATTGCTTGACCGCATTATTTCCTCCGTGAGTGGGCCGAGCGCTGGAGATAATCACTCAGCGACTGGCATCTCTTCACCGGCTGATGAATGCGACGCAGCAGATTGTCCTTAATTGACTCTGATTGCAGCATCTTCCAGCAGGACGACCTGAAAGGGTTTAGTGGTCTGTGATGACATTGTTTCTTCCTGTTTCTGCTAATTGTGGAGGTGGTGGGGGCCGTGGGGAGGACGGACAGGACGGACAGGGGCCCGTGGGGAGGACGGACAGGACAGATTGAGCTCCTGAGGACAGCTCCTCAGATCTCCAAGTCTCAATATGCTGGTTTTATTTTCTTCATGTTTTTTGGAAACGTCTGAATCCTCTTATGTAATTACTCCAGTTAGCACAGTTCTAAGCTGTTGTGCTGTTACACATGTTGGCCTGACTCCCCCCCTCCTCCTCCCCCTCCTCCTTCCCCCCTCCTCTTCCCCCCCTCCTCCTCCTCCTCCTCCTCCTCCTCCCCCGGAAGTCACAAACGGCCATTGTTTCCAGAAATCCTTCTAAAGCTGTTCAGAAGGCCGTGCGGCTTTGTTGATGTCATGAAGCGGGTGGACTAGCGGGCCGGTCGCAGTTTGGACTTTTAAAATGAAGATGCTAAACTCAGAATTTTCAAAAAAAACCTCAAAGAAGCTGTGAATATTCTTTTTCAAGCATTTTTAAACGTATAAATTTAAACAAATCCTCCGGTTTCATGAAAAAACACGTATGATGTCTTAATGATTTGATTTGTATGAAGATGAACTTGGATTTAGAACCATATATTGTACCTGCTTTATTCAACTGTCCTCCACTGAATTTGTTCAAATGTGACAGTAGTTTCAGTTGGGCTCAAGGGTGAGCTGATTAGAGTTTGGTGGTCAAAGGTCAAAGGTCACCGTGACCTCATGTCCCTCTCATCCGTCCTTCCTGTCATCGTGAACTTGATATCTCAAGAACGTGTTGAGGAAAATTCCTTCAAACTTTGCAAAAACATAAACTTGATTCCAACGATGAACTGATAAAATGTTGTTGGTCAAAGGTCAAAGGTCAAGGTCACTGTCCCATCTCATTGGCCCACCCTCGCGAGCACGACATTTCAGGAACGTCTGGGTTCTTTTCAGCCTCTGTTAGCTCGTGATGCAGACCCGGGCTACACCCGGTTTCTATGGTTACACCTTGCTCTCGGCAGCTGGAAGGTCGTCTGGAGCACAACACACGCAGCACCTTTTCTAAGCCGACAGAGAGGCGAGGCGAGACTGGCACCGTTAAAGGAAGAGAGAACGGAGGGAGTGAAAAGACGGCGCTTAGATTAGCATACGGTGTTATTCTGTTGTGAGGAGGAAACCACCGGCGGACAGCTCCACCACACAAAGCACATGTCTTCATGCACTTGAGATTCACTCTCTGAACTATGGCATACATCTGTTGAGCTGCTCCGGTGACCTCGGGGATGCACGGGGCCGCTTTCTCAGCATCTCCGGCCCTCTCCTCGCCGGGTCGCCGTTCCCCACTGGGTCGGCCTCGGAGCAGATGCTCGTCTTCCGCGACCCCGGAGGTTAAATGCCCTCTGGCTTTCCACAAGGTCGGGCCCACTGTGACGGCTGCGAAGGCGACTACGGATGCTTGTTACGAGGATGGCAGCAGTTATGGTGAACTGAAGATACGGCTTTAATGCCTTCTAAATGAATTGGGTCTAATAGAAAGGTGTTTGGGCTCTGACTCCACCCACGAATAACACCCCAGGAAGAGGGACCTGCAGGTGTGTGTGCGTGTCTTCCTCGGTGAACACGAGGTAGAGGACGGTGGAAAAGAGACAACCCCGGAGGGTGACATCACAACGCGCTACCGCGGTGACCTAGAAATGCAGCGTGCGTCGCGCGTCCTGCGTGCGTAAGCAGCGGCGGTGGCACATGGCGCAGACTGCTGGATGTTCACTGGGGGTGAAAATAACAAAATAAAAAACATGCACCTACCAAACAATGCAATGGATTGGATGACATTTAAATATAGGTCGAGTGGGAGTTACATTTCTTGAAGCAATGAAATATAAAACGTTTGAATAGATTGAATAAATGTATGTATATGGTCTCTTTGTCCGATAGCGCGCGCTCAAGCACGACGATAAAACGCACGCACATGAAATAAAACCTGCCACCAGTTATAATCCAGCATGTCAAGAGCCGTTTAATCATCCATCATTTCAACACGATTAAAAAAAGCGCGTGCCAAATAGGGGGGTATCTCTCTCTCTCTCTCTCTCTCTCTCTCTCTCTCTCGCTCGCTCGCTCGTCCCTGCGCGCGCTCCGGCTCCGTAACATACCTAAACACAACGATAATGTGGACCGAGTCTCCGTGCGTGCGGTAGGCGGAACCCGGACTCTCCGTTCACATCCCGCTCTGGAGGAGATTACGGGGACAGCTGAGAGGGAACACATGACAGAGGCAGCTGGGAGGGAAGGAGGTCGGACGCAGCAGAGCCGAGGAGACGTCTGTGGAGATATTTGGAGTTGGAGGAGGACGCCGGCGCTGCTCTGGTAAGGCTGCTGCAGGCTTTCTTTCACCACGATGTGTGTGAGCCTTCATGATGCGGTGAACTTTTCCGCGGCTGGAACATACGACGCTGTTTGAACATGGATGTGCTCGTCGGCTGTCACGCGGACACAAAGGGAGCAGCCATGCAAAGTAAAAGTCAGGTCGAGATAAACGTTGCTCGGACGTTTCACGGAGAGGTGACATTACTAACGGGCTGCACTTGATCTGCTTCATGTGTGCAACCCCCCCCCCCCCCCCCCCCTTAGGACTCCACACAGTCCGTCTGGAAGGACTTTCTTCATGCAAAGCTGCAGGAATGAATACTTGGTCCACAGCTTAACTACATGTTTACTCCTTGTTGGAGAGAATACATTGTCAGCATCACTCAGCTCAGTGAGGAACCCTCCAGTGTGAAATCAGTGAACCACTTCTTTTTGATGGGATTCATATTTTTCACTTCATTCTTTCTGACCTGTAGCTCAAACTAACCCTCCACTGATCACTTTTCTTTTAGCTCTCCGGATCAGGATTGAAATGCTTTTGCTTTGGCTGCTGACTGGGTCTCCACCGTGCTCGGATTTTGCAGGTTCTCATGGTTTAACTTTACGTTTGCACGTCTTGTTGAGTCAGATTGGGGAGGAATGAACCGGTCGGCGCCCACCGTGTCACCGCGTGGCTGCAGGTGCCGTCTGGTCTTCCTGTTTGCTGCTCTTTAAAGCCCCGATGTGGAAAATCAGGCTGTAGGTCAGACGTCAGGTCGAGAGGAAGGACAGCAGGCTGCGCATCGTATGCAGATATAAGAACACTTGTGTCTGATTTAATGCAACGCCTGATACTCCACTGTCCTGTGTGCGTCCATAGAATAACATCCAGCAGGGCTCAAGGTGGTGAAACAGTCCGCTGGCTACGACCGTGTTTCTGTAGAGACCCTGCTGCTCCTCCTCTCCTCCTCCATGACTCACTGGGAGAGCTGGTGGCAGCAGGTGAGACGGTGACAGCTGGACCTGACAGGCAGCAGCTCACGTCTGCCTCCTCTCTCTGGCCTGTGTGTGTGTGTGTGTGTGTGTGTGTGTGTGTGTGTGTGTGTGTGTGTGTGTGTGTGTGTGTGTGTGTGTGTGTGTGTGTGTGTGTGTGTGTGTGTGTGTGTGTGTGTGTGTGTGTGTGTGTGTGTGTGTGTGTGTGTGTGTGTGTGTGTGTGTGTGTGCGTGTGTGTGTGTGTGTGTGCTTCTGCATCTCAAAATGAAATCTCAGCCTGAGGTTTTGATCTGCTGTGTGTGATTAGATCCTCCGTTTGTCTCAGATTGGATTTGTCCACGTGTGTGTGTGGACGTGGACGTGCAGACGTGTACCATCACTGGGTTGGAGATTGGAAAGATAATGTCATCCCTCTGAGGTTGATTACAAAATGTATGGATTGACAAGGAAAGTAGGGAAGAGTTGGAGCGACACGGAAGGAGTAAAATGATGAATCCCAGGTCAGTCCGTCGGTCGTCTCCTCCAGAGCGTTTCTTCTCCTTCAGCCTGCAGCTTGAAGGTGACGACTGTCGACGTCTCCTCTCCTGTACTTCGTTATGAGAGCAGACAGACTCGGGGAATCGCCAAGTTCTTGTTTTTAACCGGATCAAAGCTCTCTGAAATAAATTCGGATCCTGCTGCGGTTCCTGGTCTGCAGGAATGAAAAGAAAACATAAAGAGCTTTTCTCAGTCTTAGAGAGAAATGTAGTTGAGTGGGAGAAGAAAGGGACGCCCTGCTGGGACTTTGTCACTGGTATTAAACTATGAAGGGACATGAGACTCTGTATGGTCTGGAGCTTTCACGGGGCTTTTAGGGGTAAAATGAAGGATTTGCTGAAAACCTTTTCCTCTCTCTGGTGTTACAAACAAAACTGTTGCATGTTTTTATCTATGATCTACTTTGTGGTCCTTAAAAACTGACAGATGGGAGACACAAGATCTGCTAGTTTCAGCCTGGTGCTCTGTAGAGGCATCATATGGATCTCTATAAAGGCAGGCGGGCTCGCCACCAGTCATACCACCGTATTATTAAAGACCCTCGGTGTCTGAGGACACACTGAGGGATATCACGGTGGACGTGCAGCTCGCATGAGGTCGCAGCACTCAGAATAAGCACCGGCCTGTTGGATCGATGAGCTCTAAGTGGAGGAGAATTACTGCACCCTCAACACCGAGCTGTCCAGTAATCAGCGGTAGATCGAGGAGCATCTCACGTCGAGGCCTCCTGAGAGCAGCCTCCTGCTTAATTTTAATTTTATATAGTTTGAAATTCCTGCCCTGGATTACCATCTGCATGTATAACATCATCTGTGTTATTGGGCGTGCAGTGGTTCCCGGTGCTGTTGTCTTGAATATCTTTGATGTGTGTGCTGCTCGTTGCGTGGAGGCCTGAGGAGGTGTTACGTAACCGTACAGTGAGTGTGTAATGGGAAAAGGCCACAGAGGGGTACGCCTCATTTTGTGCAGCGGGATTTAAAAAAAATTCCCGACTTCCCTGTGAAGGAGCGCTGCCAGAGGGCAGAGTCCGGGCTGCGGACACTTGGAGGACTCCATTGAATTTTCGAAAGGACATTTCACCTCAGCAGGTCAGAGTTCATGTCTCCTCAGTGTTGTACTTCTGTGCAGGATTTGATGAGTCGTGCATTGATCTGATTACGTCGGCGGCTTTCTGTCCTGATTTGGACTTTCTTGGCTCCGTGGCATGTGACAGAGTCAGCAAGCACAATGTCTCCGGTGGTGGTTAAACACTGTGTGAGTTGTACTTCCAGCTCAGTGAATGCATTCGTCCCCATGATGCACCCCCATCCTCCACCCACCTCCGTCCCCATGTGATGAGGAGTGAACAGGAGAGAGACACGCTGCAGAAGCCAGCAGAGGGTCAAGCTTTGTTGTGGGGCACATGATGGGGAGGAGACAGAGCTGGCATTGATGAGGAAGGACCGTCTGCATGGAGGGACAGTTTCTGTCCTCTGTGTTCAGTCTGGAGACGACCTGCTTCTGGAGCCACGGTGCAACTGAATCACATCAACTTAACCTGGTGGAAACAAAGAGTTGTATATCCTTTTATATCTTTTATATATTTTTCATAGTTTAGATTTATTAGTATTTTAAACTATTTTGATTGTCAAGTGATCAAATATTTGCTATTTTCTGTGCACATTGCATTTTATTTTATGCATAATAGTAAAATTACACATTTTTGGGGAAACCCAAATCTGAATTTCATCTCTGTCTCAGCAATTCATAATGTTTCTCTTAATAGTAATACTGGTATGTTAAAGGTGGATTATAGAACAACATATCAAATGAAATTTGAGTGTTTTTAGTTTGGTGTTGCTGCCATCAAATTTAAAAGGAGCATATATTTTTCTTAAGACATTGACGTTTCTCAGCGTCACAACTATTTTTGGAAGCTGGTTTGTAGTTTGTCGTGATGGAGGTGAAGCTCTGAATTGGAGGTGTGACTCTGTACAATTAACATCCAGCAAGCTGCTTTAGTCGTAGCCTGCCCCCGGTGGCCGGTTTGAGCGGAGCCAGTTTAGCACCAACTCTCCTGGCAGCTGGTGTCTGAGCAGAAGCTCAGTTCACCACCAACCCGCTCTGAGAGTGAGAGGAGACATTCAAACTGCTGCATCGCTCAGTTTTATACTACAAGTAAAACATCTTTGTGTTCTTTGTAAAATCTGCAAAAATCCTAACTTGTGATGTTCAGTGAGGCGAAGAGTGAAGCGTGTGAAGCAGGCAGCCGCGGGGCTGAGATCACATCCGGAGTGAACGCTTTGTTCTCCATCAGAGGGCTGTTGACATGGACGTGAGTCTGTAATGAAACGTATTAACTCGTCAAACATGTTCGAGAGCGGCTCATCACCTCAGGAGCAACACGCCACTCAGCATCCTCCAAGCCTTGAATAACATTTCTGCTTTTTACGCATTTAACCACTTAAATGCTTTTACAGATGAATTATAATTGTACTGTACGCCTGGAGAAGTGTGTGTGTTACATCCAGTCGCAGTTTGACCTTCATTCAAGGTGAATTCAGATGTGGTTAATAAAGGATTGTGTGAATAAGAGGAGGAGCTCTGCTGATTTAATCATCTTCACGCAGTTTATTAGGACTCGGTCAGATCAGAAAATGTGACACCTGTAAAGAAAAAGCTACGGGTGCACGAAAAGAGAGATTGCATTGAATTACATAAACACATTTTTTGAAAATCAATCCATAAAAAGAAAGAAAACGAGCAGCAATCGTAAATAGATACCACAGTTCACAATTTTGCTCTGAACACACGTCCATATTTAGTTGTCAGGTGGGCGGGGCTTGTTGGAACACATCGGTGGGGAAACATAGTACGACGGACTTCATTAAACACTCAGCGGGTGCAAAACTAAAGAATGTTTAAAACAAATGCCGTCGTATTTCTCATGTACAGAGAAGAGGCCGTATGAACGGCGCCCTCTTGTGGTATTCACAACTTCCGAACTCTAAATTTTCTATCAGCCTTGAGTTCACGAGTCGTGACGTGTTTGCTGACGTTGACAGAAAGGTCAGAGGTCACGGAAGTTCATGTATGGTTGGATGTTCAGCGAATATGTTAACGCCGATCATATGATGAGCATATGGGGGGGGGGGGGGAATCACATGGGCTCTTCTCATGAACATGGGAAACACAATCCTGTTTAACTTATGCACAGAATCTGGTTGCAAATAACGTCCCCGTGGAGGATTGCAGTACGTTGGAGTTCCTTTACTGTTTGTATTTAATCTCTGCCGGTTCCCTGCTGTGGTTCTGCTCTACTGTCCCTTTCTGTCTGTGGGGGGTTCAGTGTTGGAGTTGAGCCACAGTGACAGGAAGTGTTGTGAGCTTCTATAAATAAATCTCATTTTTTGGTGAGTCACCAGGCTGGTGCTCCCTCCTCCCTGTCGGTCCCGGGTCTCACCTTGAGGTGAGGACATCCGTCGTCCTCGAGCAGCAGCTCGCCAGCCGGGCAGGAGACCGAGCGCTTGATGCTTCGTCACTTCTGGTCTCACGCGGAAAAAATGCACAAATTCAAAAAACAGTTGAATGGAAACAAAATAATCACCTGTCAAGGTCTCCTAGTCGACACCAAGTCCTGACAAGGTTTCAGTCGGGTTCGTGTCTCAGGACAGATTTGGTTATTTTGAAACATTATTGATGAAGAAATTGTTCCATCTTCATCCATCAGATACACAACGCTCAATGTGAACGAGGGCAGGAGACAGACTGTAGTCTGCGTTACCTTTGCTTGGCTGATGGTTCGTAGTGGATGAAATAAGATCAAATATAAGTTCAGATCTCAGACTTTAACAGTGCAGCAGTCAGATCCAGTCAGGTGGCGTCTTTAAATGTGAAACGGTTTCCTTTCAGTTTCGCCCACTTTTTAACGTGACAATATTTCCCCATGTGAGCAGCTCTGAGCTCTGATTGGACGATGTGACCGATAAATGAAGGGAAGGTCAGAAAATCACCTGAACCAGCCTGTTTCATTTGCAGCATCGGAAACCGAATCTGGTTTGACTGAACGACCTTTGAGCAACTCTCACACGTTTAATTGTTATTGTTAATTTTGCAAAATCTGTGTGGTAATTTTTGTCAATACATTTGCACAATTTGGACATAAGATTGTCTATTTATGTGTGTTTGCACATCATGAGGTGTTATGTGCTGAATATGAAGCAAGATAATGAACTTACAGTTCACACTTCCGTCACTTCGCACACGTCACCATTCATCTGTTGCTGAGAAATGTTATAAATCATCAGCAAATGATGACGGCCTTTTTTTTCCTGCCTCAAACATACAGAATAATCAGGATTAGAGATTCGGCCTGAGACACTGGATAACACCCTCCAGCACACGGTGGATGTTGAAAGGCTCCTCCTGTACGGTGTCATCGTCTGTGACGTGTGCATCTCAGCAGCTTATAGGAATCCTGGAGATGAAGAGCATCTCACAAGCTGACATACAAAACTCTTAGTCAGAAGTTAATCTCTTATTCTCCCTGCTGGCTAATCACAGCGGTGCTTCGTGGCCTGCTGCAGAGACTAAGAGAGTGGGAGCAGGAAGTGGAGGATCATGGGAAAAGGAGGCCTAATGAGAGACAGTTGAAGGATGATTTTCCTCTCTTGTACATGCTCCGTTCCTGTTAAGAGTTAAATGCACAGCAGCTGTGATGCTTTTCAAAGTTATAGAGACACGAAACTCGTACTCTGCTTACAATAGAGGGATTTAAAACCTCTGCTGCCCCACAAAGGCGGCGTGCAGCAACTACAACCGGCTTTACAGGAGCAAGACTCTGCCTTTAGTATCCAAAACAGCCTCTGCTCTCTGTTCCTAAATAATATTCTGGGGAAAAGAGGTATTCAACAAGCAGTGTAAAGGATTATAATACAAAGGTTACTAATTATAAACTATTAATCCCAGTAATGCTCTGCTGCTTTGTCAGTTTGGGTCGTTAATGAGAGGTTAAGTCTGACATGCTAGCTTAGTGCAGGAACGTAGGAGCTCTGACTTCTGGTAAATAAGTGGTAAAGGCTGTATGTATATATATATATATATATATATATATATATATATATATATACATATATTTATATATGTATATATATATAAAAACCACAGACTGGATATAAAACTACAGACTGGATATAAAACACAGACTGGATATAAAACACAGACTGGATATAAAACTACAGACTGGATATAAAACACAGACTGGATATAAAACACAGACTGGATATAAAACTACAGACTGGATATAAAACACAGACTGGATATAAAACACAGACTGGATATAAAACTACAGACTGGATATAAAAACACAGACTGGATATAAAACTACAGACTGGATATAAAACACAGACTGGATATAAAACTACAGACTGGATATAAAACACAGACTGGATATAAAACTACAGACTGGATATAAAACACAGACTGGATATAAAACTACAGACTGGATATAAAACACAGACTGGATATAAAACTACAGACTGGATATAAAACTACAGACTGGATATATAAAACACAGACTGGATATAAAACTACAGACTGGATATAAAACTACAGACTGGATATAAAACACAGACTGGATATAAAACACAGACTGGATATAAAACTACAGACTGGATATAAAACTACAGACTGGATATAAAACACAGACTGGATATAAAACACAGACTGGATATAAAACTACAGACTGGATATAAAACTACAGACTGGATATATAAAACACAGACTGAATATAAAACTACAGACTGGATATAAAACTACAGACTGGATATAAAACACAGACTGGATATAAAACACAGACTGGATATAAAACTACAGACTGGATATAAAACTACAGACTGGATATAAAACACAGACTGGATATAAAACACAGACTGGATATAAAACACAGACTGGATATAAAACTACAGACTGGATATAAAACACAGACTGGATATAAAACACAGACTGGATATAAAACTACAGACTGGATATAAAACACAGACTGGATAGAAAACTACAGACTAGATATAAAACACAGACTGGATATAAAACTACAGACTGGATATAAAACCACAGACTGGATATAAAACCACAGACTGGATATAAAACTACAGACTGGTTATAAAAACACAGACTGGATATAAAACTGCAGACTGGTTATAAAAACACAGACTGTATATAAAACCACAGACTGTATATAAAACTACAGACTGGATATAAAACACAGACTGGATATAAAACCACAGACTGTATATAAAACCACAGACTGGATATAAAAGTACAGACTGGATATAAAACTACAGACTGGTTATAAAAACACAGACTGTATATAAAACCACAGACTGTATATAAAACCACAGACTGGATATAAAAGTACAGACTGGATATAAAACTACAGACTGGATATAAAACCACAGACTGTATATAAAACCACAGACTGTATATAAAACCACAGACTGGATATAAAACTACAGACTGGATATAAAACCACAGACTGGATATTAAAGGTTCGTAGCTTCCAGGTCTGTAAAATGGTTCTGATCCAGAAGTGTCTTCAGCTGCAATACCAGCGAGTGCCACTAGAGGTCGGCTCCAAAAAGCCTCCGGCTCCATAGACTCCCATTCAACTTCTCTCATCAAATCCAAAGTGAATAAAATGTGTCCATCAGTTATCTCGGTGTTGTTAGCTAAAGTCACTCCTTCTTCTTAGTTTTCTGGAGGTCCATCTGAAAATAATCCCTCATTCATTAGAAAAGAAGATTCAAGAAGACCTGTTTTTGGGGGCGTGTCTGTTTGATTGACAGCCCTGTGGTGAGTTGAACCCTAGAAGTTGTTAATAAAGAATTATTATTATTCCTAAGTAAGAATAAAAAGATCTGAGCATCTCTTTTGTCTCTTTATGTCTAGAAACACATAAAATATCTGTAAAAGTAAACATCTCTGTGTCTCAGTGACACGTTTGTAATGAGCTTTATTTTCCTGCCCGGAGCTGTTTGGAGTCGTGTGTGTGTGTGTGTGTGTGTGTGTGTGTGTGTGTGTGTGTGTGTGTGTGTGTGTGTGTGTGTGTGTGTGTGTGTGTGTGTGTGTGTGTGTGTCTGTTTAATCGTGTATTTTTGAGTGTTCATCCTTGTGTGAAGAACCAGAATCAGGCAGATGGTTGCTGGATTCATTTGTCGAGTGTTTGCTGCTGTTGCAGCTGAAACACTTTAAACACGGCTTTGTGTGTGTGACATGACGTCGGGTTGCGTCGAAGCTATTCACTCCTCTGCAGCTATTTTTATACCGGAGCCGGAGTGCAGGGTGCAACTGGAGCGGTTTGATCCTGATTCCCTGCTCGGGCCCTAATCTGATCCACCGTCATCCTGACTGTCAGCGGTGCCCATCCTGAACTCACTTTTATAATAAAATGTCTGCTGATGGATTTATTAGCAGCTCATCAGTGAAACTACGGTCATGTGTAATCTGTTAAGCTGCAGGAAATCGCTCTCTGTTCATGGGCAGGAAGGGAGGAGGAGGAATTTGCTTTGGATGTTGTCTGTCATATTTCCAATACAGCGAATATGAAACATTTTGGCAGCTTTAGCACCATAAAAAAATAATTTATGAAGTGAGTTTTTATTTTTATTTGTCTGAATAGCTGTGATGAAATAGGTTTAAATGACCAGTATGGATGATTTTAAGAGAAATTCTTCATCAGAAAAGATTATTCAGGCTCTCTGTTGACATTTAAAACACGTAAACTCTCCTTTTATTGCATCGAAGGACCCGGATGGAAAAAACAATCAACGACTGACACGCATACTTCAGCAGATTAAGAGTCTGAGAGCCTCACTGGGGACGCAATTAAGAAAAAGTATCTGACTGCAATGACATCAAGTGGTGTCAGAAGTGTCAGAATTACAGTTTGAGATTACTCATTGCATAAACAACCCACACACACACACACACACACACACACACACACACACACACACACACACACACACACACACACACACACACACACACACACACACACACACACACACACACACACACACACACACACACACACACACACACACACACACACACACACATTTAATGACAGTATTCAGTGAATGAACTGGAAACACGAATACGTGGCAGTGAGTGAGGATGAATCATCTGTGTGATTCGCTGCAGGTATCAGTATAAGAATAATAATGAGTGAAAATTCCCCCCCCTCCCTGACGGGGTGACGTGTCTCCGAGGAGCTGCTGACGTCAGAGCCTTCACAACGAGGCTCACACTCTCGCTGTGTGTTGGCAAACCGAGGTGCTGCTTTGGACGAGGACTTGAATAAACAGCCTCTGCTGTCGCTGTGAAAACACTCACTTCCTCCCACCGCGAGCATCACAACCTGAGCATACTCTTTATTTATAAAGATAATCTTCATTTTTACATCTGATTGATTTTGTAAAACCATGCTTTTATTTATAGTAGCAGTTCTTGCATCTGTTCTTTAGAAAAATCTGGTTTTCTTTGTGACAAAGAGCTCTACTGAGGCAGAAAATGTTGTATTGTGCATTAATAAAATAAATAATCTTGGAAATTCTCAAAACCTCGTCCTGATTTTCTTGGAAAATAAAAATTAAATCAGCGTAACCTGCAGTTACTCATGAAGACAGAATATGTGTTAGCATGACATCGTGTCTGCAGACAACAAAGCGTTTCAGTTCAAACACACAACACTTCTGTTTCAGAACACAATGGTTTGGATCTGTGGGGCTGAAAGTCCAACCAGGACGTCACATCGCTTGTTTTATTGCAGCCTGTTGGCGATTCAGAGATGCGCAGAAAGTTGTGGCTGCAAAACTGCTCGGTTTGGATTCAGAAAAGATCGTTTTGTGGGTTAAAATAAGTAATTTGATGTTGGTACGTTATTTTATCTACGTTACAAAGAAACTTGCGTTACGACTTTTCCTTTCTCACGGACTCCCTCTCCGGTCTCCCGGGTGAACTTCCTGCGTTGCTTCAATCCGACCAATCCGTCCTCCTACGTGTACTTTTGTCTCGGTCACATGACCAGCGTCTCCGAGCCGGGTGGTCGTGGCGCTGACGCCAGCGGCTTTGACAAAACGGCCGTATTTGACGCCTCGGCAACGAGAACCAACCGTTTCTTCATGGTCTTGGTTCTAATTATTTGTGGTGGCTTTTAAACGTAAAGTATTTTAATGCATTTCACCCTGTGGTGATATTATGACTTCAGGTAAAGACACAGTTTGAAATGCATAAACAAATTTGATGAAATTGCTTTAATCCACTTTATAGTTTAAATATTTTGTCAGATAAATAACCGTGTATCTAATGACCCTGTGTGTGCTTTTTCCTAAATATTTATGGCTTCAAGTAAACTTCAGGACAAATATCTTTGTTTGGTGAATAGTTCCTGATGAGTCAGTATTTCTGCATCCAAAGCTTTGTCATATTTTTTAAGGAGCTGTGTTTCTGCAGCCTCCGTTTCACCTTCATTTGTTCCAAACTCGGACGAATGGGGAGAGCAAGCTTTCTAAAAATACAAGGCTGTGACTGAATGACTGGATGTCGTGTTGTTCCTTTGCTATTGAACATGATGATTGTAGAGGACACAACCGGGCCGGTCGGGTCTTCACATTTCAAGCTCCGCTGCTCGAGGCCATTGAGGAAGAACCCTTGTAGCTGGACAGCCCATCGTGCATTGTCCCCCCCCCCTTCCCACCAACCTCTCTGTGATTTGTAGACTCTCTGAGTGGCAGCTTGGTTCTGTGCAGTGATTTGTCCCACGAGAGCGGCCCGGCCTCTGCCATCGCTGCTGTCAGCAGCTCGGCTACAACCGTGCATGAATACAGGATACTGGCATTTGTTGAATTCAAGGTGGCGTCTTTTCAATTAGAGCCCAGTGAAATACCTTTTCAGCCCCTCGAGTGGCCCGGCGAACTACAGCCAAGGGGGCCCCGGCAGTATAATGATGCCTGGCACAATAGCTGCACTGTTCTCCAACCCGTTCCCAGGAAACCGCACAACATGTGCCATTGTGCACTGTGCTTTGCTGCCCGACCACGTTGCCCGGCTTTAGCCAGAGACACCGAGAGGCCCGGCGGCGCAGCGGAGCTCACAGCAACGTGGACGGTCGGACAGGTTCGGAGAACTGCTCGCCGAAGACCCGGGGTTTTATTCACCTCGCACCGTGTTTGATGTGCCGAGATATTTTTACAAGAAGCTACAATTAAAAGAGTCCGGTGGGAGGTGAACCGGGGACAGCTGAGTGGTTGCCAGGAGTGGTAGTACAGAAAACCCTGAGCGTTGTGCCCGCGTTGAACCCCCCTCAATAAAAGAGGAAACCAATAGAAAAGTGACAAGCAGAAAAATGGAGGCACAAAGACGGCTAGAACTGGTTGGTAGCTGGTCCTGGCTGGTTCTTCTCGTTTATCTCTGTGCTGGGGTTTGTGTGTTCCTCCTTCACGGCCCCCAACGTGGTCACTATTATAGCCTCCGCTGCGGTTTATGCAGCAGAGCAAAGGAGATCATTCAGGGTCCGCCAGATAGGGGGCTTTAGTCAACGGCATCCAGGAGATACATGTCACAGGGGTCTTTCTGGGCCCCACGAGACAGCTGGTCTGCTCGGACAACGCAGCAGGACGCCCAGGAAATAGAGGCCCCGATGCAAAGCCCAGTGTGTCACGGCTGACTCGAAGCTCTGCTTCCTGTGAGCGCCGTCCTGTCGGTTGATGTGTCAATTAATCTTCTACTCGCTGTCGGCTTTCTCGGGGGAGTTGCTGTGTACTTTTGCAGCAGGTTACAGAAGAAAATGTTAAAAAAAAATATATAAACTGGAATCTCCAAAGTTGTTACGAGTTATTTCAGGAGGACTTCAGGACTTTCTTGAGAGGAACTCAGTGGTTTTGCAGTTTGCGTTGGGACCGCCAGCACGACGTAAGCTTTATTAAAAAAAATATTGAATTAAATCTAAACGCTTTTGGTTTTTGCTTCCTCTCGTTGTCGTCTTCACTGTCAGAATAAAAAACTCTTCTATCGTTTCCATTAATTGTCGTTCAGGTAATTATGTCACTTTTAATGCAAACGGAGATGTTGTCTGAGATGTGTTAGTTATTTGCAACTTCACATTAATCACATAACCTGCCGGGAACATGTGACACTGACTGTCGTTGAGAAGACAGAAATCAGTGGTGACGCTGTGGATCCAGTCGGAGTCAGAGGTTACGGGATATTTAAGTTGTCACAACAAAGACGTGTCAAACAATGTCAGCTTCGCACTAAACGTTACGCAACCGGTGGCACTGAATGACAACCGTCATCAACGTCCATAGAGGCAGGTGTCACGTCGGTCCTCTGCTCTCTTCTTTAAGTGTCCTGGTTTCTGTCCAGAGACCGTCGTTACGTCTCTGTCTGTGTTCTACAACCAAGCAACCTTTCATTTATTCCACGGCTCTGATTTTAGAACGATGAGATGACTGATTGTTCTTCCTCATGTTTGTCTTTGACCTGAAAGGCTGTAAAAAGAGACGCTGAGCTGCACCGGCACGTTTCGTTGCAGAATTGCGACGCTAACGTTGTGTTTGTTTTTTCTTCTTCTCACAGATTTGAAGAGGAAACTAAAACCGTGACTCTCGGAGGACCTCGCCAAGTGTTCCTGCAGCACATCTCAGCAGACAGAGTACCGGAGCAGATATGAGTGAGGACAAACCGGCCGAGACGGTGGACACCGGCCCAGCGGAGGTGAACGCTATTCCTAACGGGAAAGGCCACGAGGCCGGGGAGGAGATCACGGCATCGGCCAAAACCCCGGCGGCAGAGGACGGTGAAAAGTGAGTATAACAGTAATTATTACAGCGTGCACTGATGTCACGTCTACAGATCTACAACAAGGCTTTTAAAACACAGGAAGTTAACGATCAGTGTTCCAGAAAGTGTACAAACTGACTTCCTTATCTGCAAAACTGCATGTTGGAGAACTCGTCTCAGCTCTTCTCTGGATGTCGATGTCTCAGTGTCTTCTGTTCCTTCACGTGATCATCAGATTGACTCCATCGTGGTTAAATCAGGTCTCTAGTGCGGCCGCGCCGCCTTCGAGTCCGTCACGACTCTGGCTGTGAGTTTGAGGTCGTTGTCATGACCTCAGATGTGGTCTGTTTCTTAATCTCAAGGATGCATCTTTGTTTGAGTCCTTCCAGGTTAAATCCCTCAAAGTCTGAACGACTCCTTCCTTTCAGCCAATCAGAGCGTTCCAACCACCCACTGCTGTGAATCTTTATATTCAAGGTGTGCGTCATCAAAAAAGCTCCCACCCTTGTGCCTATGCAAAGGATTGTTGATGCTGAGGATTTTTTTTTTTCTAAATGAAGTACTTTGTAAATATCTTGAAAGATACTCGACGTTGGAACAGTCCTTCGGCGGGATTTGATGTCGTCACATCGTGGAGATGCAGCCCGCCGAACACTCGTCCTTGAAATTGAGATGCAACAGTTGCTTCCTTCGTAGTTGTCAGAGGCTGCTGTTGTTTCAAAAAACATCCCAACACACCTTATTTTCGAGGTCCGCTGCTGTTTACTGAACAGAAATCTCAGTCAGTCGCAGGTCTCCAATTATTCTGAGTTTACCAGCATCAGAAGACCTGACCTTCACTAACAGAGAGCAGATAAAACATGCTGTTATTGGACTCCAGTCACCCTCAGAGATTAGAAACAGACTGGACAACACATCAGGGAGAGATTCAGCACAGCAGCTAATATGTGTGCGTTGTTGTGTGACTGATTGCGTCGGCCTGCAGCGTTGTCATTAGTTACAGTCACGTAACCGAAGGCTCGCAGGAACAACCGGCATCCGTTAAGTGCCATTTACCTCCTCACTTACCAGATAACAGAGAGCTGGATGCCTGATTATCACGTCACTGCTTGTGTATAAATATCTGCTGCATCCCGTATCGCTGTAAAAGATGGTTTAATTGAAGCGTCTCTCTCCAGGGTGCAGATGATATTTCATGATCGGTCCGTTCTCTGTGTCACTGCTGCTCTTATTATCTTATGACTGTGGGTGTTGTTTTTCCACTTTGTGCTGTCGTTGGGTGATGGATGACCTCTCGCCGCGCTGCGTGTAGGGAGGCTGTAGCCAATAGTGCTCAGAATGCGAGGTATGTATGAAAGCATCAGAACCAGAGCATGTGGAAGAGCCTGTAAAAAAAAGAAACGGCTTTGATTGAGCGTGAGATGAATCTCGATCGTTTCGTGTGGTTGCTTCCTGTTCTTATGACCGTGTTTCTGATTATCAGCCCTCACAGAACTGAAAACACGGAGGCCAACCTGCCGGAGAACCAGGAGTTCATGTCGGGGGTGGAGGACAAGAAGACGACGCGCTTCACAGACGTACGTTCAAACACATCTCAGGCACCACAGACTGGATATAAAACCACAGACTGGATATAAAACCACAGACTGGATATAAAACCACAGACTGGATATAAAACCACAGACTGGATATAAAACTACAGACTGGATATAAAACCACAGACTGGATATAAAACCACAGACTGGATATAAAACTACAGACTGGATATAAAACCACAGACTGGATATAAAACCACAGACTGGATATAAAACCACAGACTGGA
This sequence comes from Brachyistius frenatus, assembly GCF_029030835.1. Taxonomy (NCBI): domain Eukaryota; kingdom Metazoa; phylum Chordata; class Actinopteri; family Embiotocidae; genus Brachyistius; species Brachyistius frenatus. The sequence continues at coordinate 160,138 of NW_027210603.1, forward strand.
TATAAAACTACAGACTGGATATAAAACTACAGACTGGATATAAAACCACAGACTGGATATAAAACCACAGACTGGATATAAAACCACAGACTGGATATAAAACCACAGACTGGATATAAAACTACAGACTGGATATAAAACTACAGACTGGATATAAAACCACAGACTGGATATAAAACCACAGACTGGATATAAAACCACAGACTGGATATAAAACCACAGACTGGATATAAAACTACAGACTGGATATAAAACTACAGACTGGATATAAAACCACAGACTGGATATAAAACCACAGACTGGATATAAAACTACAGACTGGATATAAAACTACAGACTGGATATAAAACCACAGACTGGATATAAAACACAGACTGGATATAAAACTACAGACTGGATATAAAACTACAGACTGGATATAAAACTACAGACTGGATATAAAACTACAGACTGGATATAAAACCACAGACTGGATATAAAACCACAGACTGGATATAAAACTACAGACTGGATATAAAACACAGACTGGATATAAAACCACAGACTGGATATAAAACCACAGACTGGATATAAAACTACAGACTGGATATAAAACCATAGACTGGATATAAAACTACAGACTGGATATAAAACTACAGACTGGATATAAAACCACAGACTGGATATAAAACTACAGACTGGATATAAAACCACAGACTGGATATAAAACTACAGACTGGATATAAAACTACAGACTGGATATAAAACTACAGACTGGATATAAAACCACAGACTGGATATAAAACACAGACTGGATATAAAACCACAGACTGGATATAAAACCACAGACTGGATATAAAACTACAGACTGGATATAAAACCACAGACTGGATATAAAACTACAGACTGGATATAAAACTACAGACTGGATATAAAACACAGACTGGATATAAAACCACAGACTGGATATAAAACCACAGACTGGATATAAAACCACAGACTGGATATAAAACTACAGACTGGATATAAAACCACAGACTGGATATAAAACTACAGACTGGATATAAAACCACAGACTGGATATAAAACTACAGACTGGATATAAAACTACAGACTGGATATAAAACTACAGACTGGATATAAAACCACAGACTGGATATAAAACTACAGACTGGATATAAAACCATAGACTGGATATAAAACTACAGACTGGATATAAAACTACAGACTGGATATAAAACTACAGACTGGATATAAAACCACAGACTGGATATAAAACTACAGACTGGATATAAAACACAGACTGGATATAAAACCACAGACTGGATATAAAACCACAGACTGGATATAAAACTACAGACTGGATATAAAACCATAGACTGGATATAAAACTACAGACTGGATATAAAACTACAGACTGGATATAAAACACAGACTGGATATAAAACCACAGACTGGATATAAAACTACAGACTGGATATAAAACCACAGACTGGATATAAAACTACAGACTGGATATAAAACTACAGACTGGATATAAAACACAGACTGGATATAAAACTACAGACTGGATATAAAACCACAGACTGGATATAAAACTACAGACTGGATATAAAACTACAGACTGGATATAAAACCACAGACTGGATATAAAACCACAGACTGGATATAAAACTACAGACTGGATATAAAACTACAGACTGGATAGAAAACCACAGACTGGATAGAAAACTACAGACTGGATATAAAACTACAGACTGGATATAAAACCACAGACTGGATATAAAACACAGACTGGATTTAAAACTACAGACTGGATTTAAAACTACAGACTGGATATAAAACTACAGACTGGATTTAAAACTACAGACTGGATATAAAACTACAGACTGGATATAAAACCACAGACTGGATATAAAACCACAGACTGGATATAAAACCACAGACTGGATATAAAACACAGACTGGATATAAAACCACAGACTGGATATAAAACCACAGACTGGATATAAAACTACAGACTGGATATAAAACCATAGACTGGATATAAAACTACAGACTGGATATAAAACACAGACTGGATATAAAACCACAGACTGGATATAAAACCACAGACTGGATATAAAACCATAGACTGGATATAAAACCACAGACTGGATATAAAACTACAGCCTGGATATAAAACCACAGACTGGACATAAAACTACAGACTGGACATAAAACTACAGACTGGACATAAAACTACAGACTGGATATAAAATTACAGACTGGATATAAAACTACAGACTGGATATAAAACCTAAAACTACAGACTGGATATAAAACCACAGACTGGATATAAAACTACAGAGTGGGTATAAAACTACAGACTGGATATAAAACTACAGACTGGATATAAAACCACAGACTGGATATAAAACTACAGACTGGATATAAAACCACAGACTGGATATAAAACTACAGACTGGATATAAAACTACAGACTGGATATAAAACCACAGACTGGATATAAAACCACAGACTGGATATAAAACTACAGACTGGATATAAAACCACAGACTGGATATAAAACCACAGACTGGATATAAAACTACAGACTGGATATAAAACCACAGACTGGATATAAAACTACAGACTGAATATAAAACTACAGACTGGATATAAAACCACAGACTGGATATAAAACTACAGACTGGATATAAAACCACAGACTGAATATAAAACTACAGACTGGATATAAAACCACAGACTGGATATAAAACCATAGACTGGATATAAAACCACAGACTGGATATAAAACTACAGACTGGATATAAAACCACAGACTGGACATAAAACTACAGACTGGATATAAAATTACAGACTGGATATAAAACTACAGACTGGATATAAAACCTAAAACTACAGACTGGATATAAAACCACAGACTGGATATAAAACTTACAGACTGGGTATAAAACTACAGACTGGATATAAAACTACAGACTGGATATAAAACCACAGACAGGATATAAAACTACAGACTGAATATAAAACTACAGACTGGATATAAAACCATAGACTGGATATAAAACTACAGACTGGATATAAAACCACAGACTGGATATAAAACTACAGACTGAATATAAAACTACAGACTGGATATAAAACCACAGACTGGATATAAAACCACAGACTGGATATAAAACCACAGACTGGATATAAAACTACAGACTGGATATAAAACCACAGACTGGATATAAAACCACAGACTGAATATAAAACTACAGACTGGATATTAAAGGTTCGTAGCTTCCAGGTCTGTAAAATGGTTCTGATCCAGAAGTGTCTTCAGCTGCAATACCAGCGAGTGCCACTAGAGGTCGGCTCCAAAAAGCCTCCGGCTCCATAGACTCCCATTCAACTTCTCTCATCAAATCCAAAGTGAATAAAATGTGTCCATCAGTTATCTCGGTGTTGTTAGCTAAAGTCACTCCTTCTTATTAGTTCAGTAAACTACATTATATTACATATTATATGAAATTCAATTCTAATTATATATTTGCCATGGAGAAGGCGGAGTCTAGTGATGAGCAGGGTGTGATGTCATGCTGGTTTGAGCACGCTCCAAATGTATTATCATAATACAGATTTAACATGTTTAGTCATCTCCTTTAATCCCAGTTTGAAGGGAAAACGTCGTTTGGGATGTCCGTCTTCAACCTGGGCAACGCCATCATGGGAAGTGGGATTCTTGGACTTGCGTACGCGATGGCCAACACAGGAGTCGTCCTGTTTCTGTGAGTCACTCCAATACACATCCGATGTGACAAAACCATAACCGACGTCTCGCTCACCTTCTCCCCTCCGCGCTCTTTCCTGCGTCGCACACACGGCACGTAATCGTGCTGTAACTGTGTCGTGTTCTTGGCCGGCAGCCGAGCACGTTTCAGACTCACAAGCTGACGGCACGGAGACGTTTGTCGGATAAAATCATAGCTCTGATTAATGACTCACTAGAATCCATTTACACCAGCTGTAAACACGAGTAACTGCAAACACAGATGCCCAAAATACCCACAATGTCTCTGCGTATGTGAGGCTTAACATTTTAAAAAAAAAGTCTCCATGGCAACGTTGTGGGGTTGAGGACGTCACAGTCGACTGCAGATGTGGCTGATTTACATGCACTCAAGGTCTTTTGACCTTTTTAGCAACAAAGGGTCTGATTTACTAAACGTGTGTAAAATCACCTGCGAACTTCACACCACCCGCAAGAAAATGTCCATCAGATCTACCAACGCCGTGCAGTGAAGACTGCGTCTTTCAAATGTCCAGTTTAACACACGTTAAATTCTCCATTCTCCATGTTTCCCTCCATCATATGTAATATTGGGCGTTTCACAAACCCTCATTTAAATACAGAGATTTGCACCTGATTTCAATGAAGCAATCACTCAGTAAATCAGCTGCAAAACAGGTGCAAAAAAAAAAAAAGTTCAAACTTTTGGAAGGAAGATGCAATTTATGACCTTTTATTTGAGATCTTAGTAAATCAGGCCCAAAGAGTTTTCATACCTTCATCACAGCATCTTTTGTCTTTTATTCACAACCAGAAAAATGCAGAATATCACCAGCGTCGTCTTTTAAAAGTTGTCGAGATCATTGTTGTGTCTTTCTACATACTAGCTGGTTTCTACTATGTCTTCATAGTGATGCAACATATCTTTCCTTATAAGCCAGGACAGTAATATGAGATGAAGCTGCCAGATCTTTACACGCTCGTTTAGGAAGAAACACGCTCGTGTTACTGCGTTTAAATCTTCTCCCGGCTGTAAGGTTGATCTGTTTTTGTTGCACAGTTCTCCAAAATAATCGGGTTTACGTCTGGAGGTTTAATCTCCTTCGATAGCCGCGGCAGCATCAACACGTCCGCTCCCCTCCTCCTCTTCTTCCAGCTGCTTTGACGCCTCCTCTTCATGGTGTCAGATCGTGGCTGCTGCAAGAAGCCGGCTGAGCTCAGCATTTTTTTTAGCGGAAGATTAAAGGGCCCGGTATTACATTTCTTCGAGGATTAACCCGGTGACAGTTTATTTATCGAGAACATCCCTGAATAAAATGTCAGTGCATAGTTACAACGACAGGTGAAGTCCTCTTTTAGATGTTCGGGGGCGGAGACTCTTTCCACGTCAGCATTCAAGATTCCAATCTGTCAATCAGAAGGTGTTTTCCTCCTGAAAGGCTTTTGAAGGACGTTATTTCATCTTTCTTCTGCGGCGGTCGTGTCTGGAGGATTTTCCCTCCCGGTGGAGAAAGCTCCTTATTTTGATGTGACTGAGTTTTTCCGTCTGTCTGCCGTCTGAACTCGTTGAACCTGGTGTCACCGGTTGTGTTTGAAACCGACTGTAGTCGATATTTCACTCACGTAATCGCGTGCAGATTGATGGTACGTGACCAAACGCTGCAGGTAGCGTGTATTTGTTCATCCTGTTGCAGATGAAAGGCCGCGTGTTTGTGTGCATAACTCCATGATCTGCCATCGAACAATGGAGTTACACATGCGGGGTCAGTGACACGTTCAGCAAAGGCATAGTGGATCTGTGATCACATTCAAATTCACATTTCATCTTTTCTTTGTATTTTTAACTGTCAGTCTGGACCCGAGGTCGTGCTCACAGCGGGGTCAGGAGATTCAAAGAATGAGTCGGCTGCTCCGACGAGGGCCCGAAAGCAAAAGGCCACCAGGACATGTTTCACAGTGTTGAGTCATACGTGTTGTTCTTGTTCCTACAGAACCACACCAGTCTTTTGTTTCCTAAATTATCTCCTCTGGTTTGATTTAACCACAAAAAACACTCGGTCAGCGAACGACGACAGTTTGAGTTCAAATCAGTCCCACCAAGATTTGTTTTTTGGTGATCGTTGTGATCAGAAATGTTTGATTTTGCGGTGGATTTTTAAAAAACAACGACTTGATAAAGAGTCATATTATGTCATAACTTTCTGCAATAACAAGCCTGCTGCACATCACAGAAATATATAAAACCTTGTATTTTTTTCCCGTTTAGAGAACAGGAGTTTGAAACGGGAGCAGAGCCCTGCTGATTGTAAATGAGCAGTTATTTTTGGTAATAAAGCAAGTTGTGTATGAAAAGGCGACTTTATGCCGTAATACTTTCTAAAGCTCACGCAAATATCGCTGGTGTCGCAGAAATTGCGTCAAATATACACAATATCGTGAGTTCGTGACTTGAACTATTTTGTGCGTACAGAGTTGCGCAACATTCGGCATCATGGCAACAGTAATCACGGTTTTAAAAAAACTGTCCCGACTCGCGGTGGAACATCCACCGGTAATCTGAGCTACGTCTCTTTTCCGAGATGCCACAGTGTCATCGTTTTCCGTCCACTAGAGGTCGCTCAACTTTAAAATGTAGCTGCGGGTCGTAGAACATAAACGTTATGTTTATGGTTTATATCGCGTCTCTAATCCTATTTAATGTCCCAATTTACAGTGTTCACACGAAGGACGTGAGTGAAGGACAGCGTTCGGGCTAAAGTTGGCCTCGTTGGATCTACTTCATGATGTTGTATATATCTGATACGTGTTGGGAAGGCCGTTTGTTTCCGCTCCGGTTGTGTTTGGTATCGGTCAGACTGAGTCGGCTGCAGCGCCTCGGCGGCCCGGCCGGCCCGGCCTGCAGAGGAATGCAGCGGGGCGGAAAGCTGTGAGCAGAGCTACAGTGACCCAAGTGTGTCAAGTCTGTCGGACTGTCAGCAGATCTGTCCTCCCACCGCCACTTCACTGACCAAATCCTCGCCCGCAAGTCAGACCAGCATTCTGCCACAGAGCTGGAAAAAAAGACAAACAAACAAACAAACAAACAAAAAACCTGTCAACTGGCCAAGAGTTGAAGACGAGGTGAAAGACGAGGCTGCCTGGAGAGTGTGTGTGTGTGTGTGTGTGTGTGTGTGTGTGTGTGTGTGTGTGTGTGTGTGTGTGTGTGTGTGTGTGTGTGTGTGTGTGTGTGTGTGTGTGTGTGTGAGAGAGAGAGTGTGAGTGTGTGTGTGTGTGTGTGTGTGTGTGTGTGTGTGTGTGTGTGTGTGTGTGTGTGTGTGTGTGTGTGTGTGTGTGTGTGTGTGTGTGTGTGTGTGTGTGTGGGAGAGTTAATGTTGCCAGCAGAAAGAAGAAAAGCGAAACGGGAGCGAGGTGAACCGGGTCAGAGGAAGTCGGTCCTCAGCGGCTCATTCACGACACGTCTTCATGTCAGAGTCAGATTCTAAGACAATTCTTAAAATTGTTGTTTCCCAAACATCTCCCTGAATAATTCAAAAAGAAATAATAAATGATAAATTAGTAGACTAATAGATGGAAACTACAGGACATCTGTCTTTTAAGACTACACAAATAAGCTCTATCCTTAGTGTTTTGACAGTTTGGAGATCTCAGAATTTATTTTACAAATGTTTGTCAGTATGGCTTCAGGTTTCTGAGGTCAGAAGATTCGGGATGGTTAGTTATGTTAAAAACACGTAGACTCTTATCAGTCCCTCCAGGAAATCACAATCCTGCGATCACAATAATGAACACAAATTCAAACGATCCCCTCAGTATTTGCAGGCGTTTGTAATTCTGTAAAATTCCCGCGATTTTTCTGCAAAAACATCGTCAACAGAAACTCTGTTGAAATTATTACGACGTAAATTCGCCTTTACAAACAAAACTCACTTTATCAACAAAAATAACTCCTCATTTCCAGTCAGCGAGGCTCCGCCCCCTCTCTCATCTCACCATCAAAACAAACTGCTGCCAGCTAACAGGAACAACAGGAAGTGACGGGGTTTGTGGGAAACGTGGTCTTATTATTAAAATGAAGAATACTGTATGTTAAATTTGTTTTATACACACTTCCAGCTGTAAGAGTGTTGAATTAATATGAATCAAACATCATGTAAAGCTCTTATTCTGACAGCAGATGTGTTCTTTGTTTCTATATTTCAGTCACAGACCGTCTGTTCTGGAAAGATTCGTCACTTTAGACTCTTTTTATCCCTTTGAGCTCCGTGATGGTTATATCAAAAAGATTAAAACATTTCTGTGTCAGCAACCACATAGAATAATCTAACTATCAAATATAAAAGAAAGAAAGAAGCTGATGAACACAGTAAGAAGACATGAGGAGGATGTTTACACGGTGAATATGAGTCAGAGCAGAGAGATTCATCGCCTGCTCCTCCTGAGGAAATAACTGAACGTGGAGGGAAAGACTGGCTCCACCGCCGAGGAACAAAGACCACGAAGATTACTGTTTACACAAGATCTTCTTCCTTCTGTCAATCTCAGCGTTGCACTGAACATTGTGTTTTTTTTTTTAAATGAATGGTCCATCTGGTGTGTGTGTGGCTGGTTTCTATGGGGGGGGGGGGGGGGGTCCTCAGCTCAGCTGGAGTCACAATCCAGCGTAACGAGGATCCATAGGGACTCTGCGGTCTATATAGATGCAGTCAGAACGTGCTGCAGCTGCATCAACAGCTGACAGGCTCACGTACAGCCTGGAAATCGAACTGAATAAACTGATGATGATGAAGAGGTTTGTGAAGCTCTGGTAACGTGTCTGTTGGTTTCAGGTCGCTCCTCACGGTGGTCGCTGTCCTCTCATCGTACTCCATCCATCTGCTGCTAAAGTTATCTGGAATCGTAGGTACGTATACAACCAGACGACCTGCTAATGAGCCGACATTAAAATAACAAAGAAAGGTGTGTTATCAGACTGTTTGAAAGGGTTTAACACACGCGGTGCTGTCAGGTATCCGTGCGTACGAGCAGCTGGGCTACAGGGCCTTCGGGACCCCGGGGAAGATGGCGGCAGGCATCGCCATCACGCTGCAGAACATCGGAGGTGAGGTCGCACGCCGCCGTCCGTCCTCACGCCTCCGTCCGTCCTCACGCATCCACGCGCTGCTCAACCTCCTCTGACAGCGCTGTGTGTGTGTGTGTGTGTGTGTGTGTGTGTGTGTGTGTGTGTGTGTGTGTGTGTGTGTGTGTGTGTGTGTGTGTGTGTGTGTGTGTGTGTGTGTGTGTGTGTGTGTGTGTGTGTGTGACCTTCACCTCTCCTCCACAGCCATGTCCAGTTACCTCTACATCGTCAAGTATGAGTTCCCTCTGGTCATCCAGGCGTTCCTGAAGGTGGACAATCCGGCAGGGTGAGTGTTCAACGTGACACAACGCTCACTGTCAGGAACAGGAGGGACCTCAGGTCCACGGAATTAGATGAGAAATGATTCTGGCAAGAGAATAAAATAACTTTTTGTGGTCTCCACTAAAAGAACTTCTGCAAGGTATCAGCTTGACGATGTGTCAAGCAGTTTTTTGATTTATTTTGCATTAAAAGCTGCAGAATTTGAACATTTTTAAGCCTTCGTGACAGTAAAATTCAGTTTTCTGGGGTTTCTGTCCGTCCGTCTCCGTCTTATTAACACAATAACTCAGGAACGTCTCGAGGGAATTTCTTCAAACTTGGTACGAACGTTCACTCGGACTCGAGGATGAGCTGATTAGATTTTACAGGTCAAAGGTCACTCTGACCACACAAAACATGTTTGTCACTATAACTCAAGAATTCATGCTCTAATCATGACAAAATTTCACACAAATGTCTAAAAAAGATAAAATGATGATGTGATGACATTATATGTCCAAAAGGTCAAAGGTCAGCGTCACAGAGACATGTTCTGCAAAAACACATTTCTGGCCATTATCCATCACCATATCTCAGGAACAGAAGGGGAGACGGTGACCATATTCCACGGGTGGTCAGATCCGGAATGTGTGACACTAATCTTTGGCTTAAACTGGTTTCATACTTGGTTTTGGTTTTAGTTTAAACTGGTTTCAGATGTGGTTTTGGACTGGTTTTGAAACCAGTTTTAGACAAATTTCAGATGTTATTGGACTAGATTTTAAGCTGGTTCAGGACTGGTTTCAGACTTAGTAAGCGGTGTGAGTTGGTGGCACTAATCTGCGGTGTCCACCTTGAAACTGTGCCACCTTTTAGAATCTGCAGCTTCTTTCTTTTTGCAGCAACATCCACATTTGAAGCATCATCTGCTGACATGGCAACAACTGTTCAGATTTATTGGACGAATTCCTTCAAGGTCTTCGCTGTAGATATTATAAGAGTCTGGACAGACATGGAGGGACACCACATATAACTGCTCGGCTCTACTTCCTGATCTCTGTAAAAAAAAAATCAAACTTGCTCCACATACTCCACCTCTCCTGCACGTAATATGAGAAGTACAAAAGTCAGTTCACTATCAATATGACCTCATGAACATGTGTCCTGCATCTGCAAAGATTTTAGTCGTGTCCGCGCCCGTCGTCGGCGCCCGGTGCCACTCTGGATGTGCCGAGCAGCTGTGATAGTGACCCTGGTGGAGGAGGAGGAGGAGGAGGAGGAGGAGGAGGAGGAGGAGGAGGAGGAGGAGGAGGAGAGCAGCACGGCCACCGAGAACATCAAAACACAGCGAGACTCCACAGCTGAAAACGTAAACCGTGGGATATCTCTGGCGAGTGCAGGTGGCCTCGGAGACAAACAACACTCACTTCCTGGATGGATTGGGAGTGTGATGTTACACCCGCCCGAGTCGGAGCCTCGCCTCACCTCCTTTTTGTTTATTGGAGAGCAGCGCCGTATACAGCATGTTAACAACAGGCTGGAGAGCTGTAAACAAATGCTGGTTGGAACCTGCAGGGAGGAGAATAAAGACCACCACCGTGTCTAGATGATGTGTCCCACTACACGCAGCCACCGCAGCAGTGATGCAGTGACAACATGCCCACGTTGTTTCTGGTGTCGGCTCGGTTTTCTGTGTGCAGCCGCAGCGGCGCTGTGGACCACAGTCAACAATCACTGTTTATTGGAAATGGCAGACGAGATCGTCCCCATGGCGTTTGGTCCTGTCAGTGGGTGTGTGTTTGTGCTGGGGTGGACAAAATAACAGGAACACCTCGCAGTCTGATGCAGTCCAACACAATAACACGGCAACAAATAAAACCCTATTCACTGTACAATGTAGGATATAGTTCAACAACAATGATGGAAGCTACGACATGATATACATTACAACAAATGATATCTTATGGTATAATGACAAGTTGAAACTAGATATTCCATGACAGGAATTTAATTTAGCTTTACTTTGAAAAAAACGTAATATTTTTTGTGTTAAAAAGAAATTTCAAAACAGATAATAAAGAATTAGTCAGATAAAAGGGTTGTGCTCATAATTATGCGGTGCATAATCAGAAGTTAATTTGCATTTATCTTTTCAGTGCTCTGTCACAAGGTTTAGTAAAACTGTTATTTGATACTGAAAATTATAAAGACAGACTCCTGATGTTTTGTCCACGTTCTGCATTTGTAAACACCCGTGTGTGTTTCTATTTATGTATCTGGTTGTGTGTCAGCTCACATGCACAATTAATAACCACCTGAGGCTGTGTGTTTGTTTGCTTACATGTTCAGCTCCTCAGACAGCGACTGCTCTGTCAGTGCAGATATGAATGTTTGCTGATGAAGATTTTTAGAGGGATTATGTGTACTTGTATGTGTTTAAGGAAAATGTTGTGATTATGTGTGTGCGTGTATCAAGAGATTGTGTCCAGATGGCTGCAGGGCAGAGTGACAACTGGATAAATCAGCCTCTTCTTTTTTTTTTAGGTGTGTGTGTGTGTGTGTGTGTGTGTGTGTGTGTGTGTGTGTGTGTGTGTGTGTGTGTGTGTGTGTGTGTGTGTGTGTGTGTGTGTGTGTGTGTGTGTGTGTATATATGTGTGTGTTGCAGCAGATGTTGTATCTCTGCACCTGAGAGGGAACAAAAAAGTAATCAGCCCTAAAGTGTCACTCAAAACATAACTCCCAGAGGTTTCTTCCCTGAACGTACTGTAGCTGCATGTGACTTCAACGTCTGTTTGTTGTATGTTTGGTGGAACGTCTCAATGTAATTTCTTCTATTTAGTCAAATGGTGTTTTTTCTTATTTGAACACAGACTGTACATAAAAGTGTTCGTAGCTTCAGGTCTGTAAAATAGTTCTGATCCAGAAGTGTCTTCAGCTGCAATACCAGCGAGTGCCACTAGAGGTCGGCTCCAAAAAGCCTCCGGCTCCATAGACTCCCATTCAACTTCTCTCATCAAATCCAAAGTGAATAAAATGTGTCCATCAGTTATCTCGGTGTTGTTAGCTAAAGTCACTCCTTCTTATTAGTTTTCTGGAGGTCCATCTGAAAATAATCCCTCATTCATTAGAAAAGAAGATTCAAGAAGACCTGTTTTTGGGGGCGTGTCTGTTTGATTGACAGGCCTGTGGTGCAGTCAGGTTACAGCTATCGGTGGGCGGGACGTAGTATCGTCAGGTTTCCGATCAGATCAGTCAGATTCACCGCTGGCTCCTCCCCCAGCTCGTCCAAATATGGTCACTTCCTGCTCCAAACCGCTCCGAACTAGCAAAGATGGTGACGGACAGAATCTGAACTGGAGGATTCATAACGTTCACGAACCAACGATGACATCACTGATGGTTGATGACATCGCTGATGGTTGATGACATCACTGATGGCTGATGACATCACTGATGGTTGATGATTGGGTTTGTTGCCTTTTCCTTGATGTTGCTGCCAGGGTCGTAAAATATGGGGGCTCGTCCAGGATGTAATGTAGCTTTTTATGTCAACTTGGCCCAGATGTAGTTGTTTTTTTAGTTTTTATTAGACATTTTCCAGTTTAATACAAACAGCAGTTCTTGTACCTGCTCTCCTCCATCTGCTGCTCATTTCCCCCACCTGTCACTTTGTTTAGCTGTTTGCTCTGCTGAGCAACCCTGATCTTAATGTCTGGGTGACTTCTGCTGCTTTCATGTTTACTAATCATCTCATAAGGATGCTTGAGGTCCTGAAAGCATGTTCTTAACCAGGTAGCATCCGCTTTGAAGAACAGACACGGGAAGCAAAGCAGAGCTGTCTTTGACAAGATAGCAATTACTTTTTAACTCCACGTTAAATCCAGCTCATAATGAACATATCCCGGGGCTGATGGGTAATTTCTTCCAAATCTGTGCTGCAGAGTTTGTTGACGGTGACTTAAAAGACGGAAAAGAATATTTCATGCCAACTCCAAACAGTTTGTGGTGAATAATCAACCTGCAGCAGGAAAGCAGGCCATCAGACCAACCGGCTGTTCAATCTGTGCCATCCGCTCTCACTGCCAGAAGCTTCGAACATGTATATTACTGTTTTCCCACACGTGTGACAGCAAGACAAGTTCAATTAAAAATCCATTTTAAAACTATTTTGTCATTAAATTGTCCACCAGGGTTTTATGGTATCAATTTATTCAGAAATAGATTAATTTCTCAGTCAGCACCATTAAAATACATGTTTCTTCGTGTTAATTAATTTCCCATAAACAATACTGTGGACATTCATTTCTTTGTCCTGCACTGTGGGCAGCAAAGAGGCTTATTTTTTCCACTCTAAATATTTGATTTCATGCCAGCTGAGTTTAAATTTGTGTTCCTTTCTGTTCAGATGTGAATAAAACTGCTCAGCACATCCTTATTCTGGTGTTGCTCCTTTTCTAGCTGTGCTCACACTTTTTTCTTTTTTTGCTGCATCCACTCGATCGATATTTGACGCAGAAGCGTTTAACCGAAGTAAGATTGAGAGACGTGTTTAAGCCCAGCTTTTCCAAATCAATGCGTGAGATTGTCCGTGTGTTTCTGCCTCTGCAGGGAATGGTACATGAACGGAAACTACCTGGTGATCATCGTGTCTGTTGCAGTGATTTTGCCGCTGGCTCTCATGAAGCAGCTCGGTGAGTGTTGAGGAAGAACACGTCTTCTTTACAGCCGGATGTCATCTGAGCTTTATAATGCTGCTCATGCTTATACAGCACACGGAAAATACAATCATGAAATATTATTTAACATTAGAGGCTGACTGATTCATCGGTTGGCTGATTTCTTTTTCTTTTACTGTTATTGGGCTATCGTAGATAAATCAGCATCGGCTTGTTTATTTTTCAATCCGAAATCTTTTTTTTTTTTTTTTCAGGACATGATGTAGAACAAGGAGGAAATTGTTCTATTTGTGTTTTAATCCCAGATGTTATATTCTAATATTTATCTTTTATGAGAAGTTTAAACTGTAAACTCTTTCTCCATCACAAGTGTTTGATGATGACATCTCTGTCGATATATTGATATTATATTTTTCTTTCTTCATCCTTGTGTCTGAGGCAACATCAGTCCCATTAAACCAGTACGGGTCGGTCTCCAGTTTACATTAGCCGCCATAAAATATAAGGTTGCTCTTAACGATGTAAAAACTGAGCGCAGAGAGTTTTACGTCATGTGATTGCCTCCTCTAATCGGCCTTTTTGGAGACTGATTGATTGAAACACCCTTAAAAAGCTACAAGACTACGTTCTGAATTCAGACATGAAGCACTACATTACTAATGAATTATACTTGAATGAATTATTCCCTCTCTGAAATATTATATTGGCCCTGCTTTAACAAAAAGGTTTGTTGAGGTTAATAAAATATATTACTACTAAATCAAATGGCAAAGATATTCTGTAGGAATGAAGCCAAGAAAACTTCTAAAATATGGGGGCAGAACAGGAACTCAAGGTTTCACATCGTGATGAATCATCTACATTTGTCACTAATGAGGCTTCAACTTCGACCTTTTGCTTCAATAATAGTTTTTCTAACTCGTATAAAAGTCCAAGTCAAGTTTTTAAACTGAAGCCACATATTGTATTTATTTACTTCAGGGGTTTATTGCCAAGCTTTTAGACCCGTCCATGAATGTTTTATGTTCCTCCTCTGAACTATGCTGTTGCCTTATTAATATTTTTCCTGGCAGTGACGGATGTTTCGGAGCCAAGTCAGCTCTTGTCATTTCGCTGCCCTCCTTTGTTCGTCTCGACCATTTTAACTGTTTCTCCTCCTGAAACGTTCCCTCGTACGCGGCTAATACTTTTATTACCAACACCGCTAGATGACACTTTTAAAAATAGAAACTCGCTCTTATGGCACACACAGAACGAAACAAATGGAAGAATGAGGAAAGCAGTTTAAAATGAGAAAACGAGGCGTGTTGGCCGACCTCTCGTAAGAATGTGTCTCCCGCTCGGCGCAGTAATGAGCTGCGGTGTCGTCCTGCACGACGTTTGATGAAGGTGCAGTTTGGCAGGAAGATGCTGCTTCACCTCATTAATAATCAGCTTGCGATGGGAGATCCATATAAACTGTCTTAAATCATGTTTACATGACTGAGATGGAGCGTGGCGACGTGCTGATGACGCCTCTGTGTTTCAGGGTACCTGGGATACACCAGCGGCTTCTCACTGAGCTGCATGGTTTTCTTCCTCATCTCCGTAAGTCCTCTGATCTCGGTGTTCATACGTGTGACCAGACATGACGCCTGTTTCTCGCCTGTTCATTTGCAGCGGAGCCTTCCCACCTCCTCTTTAGTATTCCCTCACGTGTCCTCTCGTTGTCGTAGACTGATGTTTGTGTGCTGCAGTTGCAGGCTGTCTGTTTTCCTCTGACCTAGTTCTTCCTGTGTGCTGTAATCCCCTCCATGCTCTCCCGTCTCTGTCTCTCTCTGTCAGTGGTGAAGCATTTCCTGCCTGTCTGTAAATGAACCGCGGCCCTCAGCCTTTGTTTCTCAGCTCCTCTCCTCTCTGCACTCTACAGGTCATCTACAAGAAGTTCAACATCCCGTGTCCCTTCGTGGACTTTGCGTTCAACAGCACCGCGAGCGTGCTGAACGTCAGCGTCGCTGATCCCGGCGGGGCGGCCGATCCGGCCTGTATTCCCAAAATGGCCAACCTCAACTCCCAAGTATGTTCACGCATGTCGCTCACGCTGAATCCTGCACATTCACCTGCACTGCCATGGCCACGGAGAGCCACGCACTTATAGGACATAGCCGTCCCCAGCATGTCGCCAGATCACCTCCCGATCCCGGCATGGAAGTGTTGGTCTGCAGCACCTTTATCAAGCCGTTAATGGTCGACAACACGGTGTGATTAATGCGAGGCTCCAGGCAGGCGCTGACCCCTGAGCTGTCTGCAGGAGTCTAAAAATCACTTTGGCATTTAGTTTAATAGAGTGAGATCTCCAAGTTGGCCCTCTGTGGAGTAAGATGTGGAATGGGAAAGGCTTGACATTTTTCTAAATTACACACCCTAAATACAGCAGAAGATGCTCATTTAATCGCAGCTAGATTCATTGTGACATTACATCATTTTATGGAGATCATTTTTCTTTTACAGATTTCTTTAAAATCTCATCTGGGTTTTAGCAGCATCCCTTAAAGATGTGAGACTTTGCTTCCGCAGGCCGGTCCCTGCTGCTTAGCAGCTCACAAGGAAGGCATTTTTAAATAGGCTAAAGCTGGTGTGCAGCCAGGCCCGAGTTAATCACAGGGAAACAATTAGCTCTCTGTGATGTGTCTGAGGGAGTAACGGGCAGTAGAGCGCGAGGTTGGTGGTAAGACGTCTGGGATGGCGCTGCTGTATCTATGGTGACCTGTTGGGGTTCATTTTCAGACGGCCTACACCATCCCCATCCTGGCGTTTGCCTTTGTGTGCCACCCTGAGGTCCTTCCCATCTACACAGAGCTGCGCAAGTATGTTTTCTTGAGATGCAAAAAAACCCCTCCTGCTAAGTCTGTTTTTGGGTAAGAAATCAGCTGCATGACAAAGAGCTAAGCTACTGTGTGTGTTTGGTGCTCGGCTGATCACAACCTAGTCACATGCACTGCTTTCACTTTAGTGTGAGATGTGTCGGCGCTGCTCGCAGTAGCATGTTGTTAGTTTGGATTATCATCCGGTTTTGAACCACTGTTGCTCGCTTTTCTGTAGATTAATTTAAAAATGTAACTTAATCTTTACATTTTCCTACAAGAGAAGAAGCTCCGCAGTTGAAGGTGGTGTTTTATAGTGACTGGGCCATATATGCTTTTTATATACAGTAATTTGACAATTAATTGCCAAATATTGTATGTTTGTGTGTGTGTGTGACATCACATGGCTAAATTTTCTGATTTCAGTCCCACAAAGAAAAAGATGCAGCATGTGGCCAACATCTCCATCGCAGTCATGTACATCATGTACTTCCTGGCTGCTCTGTTTGGATACCTAACTTTCTATGGTGAGGCCTGGTCCTCCTTTTCATCTACAGGAACTGTCTGTCCGTCTGTCTGTCTGCCTGTCCGTCCGTCTGTCCGTCTGTCTGTCCGTCTCTGTCCGTCTCTGTCCGTTCGTCTAATTTTGGCCACACAACCTCATTTTGCTTAATTTCCTTATTCATGCCAGTTGATTGCTGTTTTCATATCAGCATATTTTATGAAGTCTGAACCACTGTGATATACACTGAAGTCTGTCGGCTGAAAAGCATCATGGGACATCTATGCCCTCTAGTGGTCAGACTGTAAATCTTTTTTTTTTCTTTTTTCCCCCAGTGAAAGTGTTTGCAGTATTGTGCAACTACAGATAGTGAACTCATTTTAATATCAGTATTTATGTACACTTTGTGTTCTAGAGGTCCTGTTGTCGTTGGTTTTGGGGTTTTGTGTCGTTCTGACTCTGTTCTCTCCGCGTCCAGGTGAAGTGGAAGCGGAGCTGCTCCACACCTACAGTCGTATCGACCCGTACGACACTTTGATCCTGTGCGTGCGTGTCGCCGTGCTCACCGCCGTCACACTCACCGTACCCATCGTGCTCTTTCCTGTGAGTCTCCGTTTCCACTTCCTGTTTACACACGGACTCGCTCACTCGTCCCTTTATGAGTGAATGAAACAATAAATCTTAATTTTTGCAATGATCAGGTTCGGCGGGCGATTCAGCAAATGATGTTCCCCAACAAGACCTTCTACTGGCCTCGCCACATCGCCATCGCCATCGTTCTGCTCACGTTCATCAACATGCTGGTCATCTTCGCCCCCAACATCCTGGGGATCTTCGGGGTCATCGGTAGGTTCGGCGGGAGGTCGACACTTTAAAGAGACACTTTTAGTTCGTTGAGTCGCTGTCCGTCCTGCAAATTTACTGGCGTATTTTCATTGGTTCCTTTTTGGACACACCAGGCAGTGAAAGACACCTCAAAATATTCCGTGTATGTTACCTGCTCAGCACCAAACAACAGACAGTCATCCCAGGACAGAATCTCACTCATGAGTTTGTAGAAACCAAAAACAGTGAATATTGGACTTAGTAGCTGAGTCTACGATCTGGTCGAATATTATCTAAGTTATGAAGACAAACTCTACGTGAATAAAACTACAACATATCAGCTGAACATCCAACCAAACATGAACTTCCATGACCTCTGACCTTTCTGTAAACAAATACGTCACAACTCGTGAACTCGAGGCTTCTAGAAAATGTCAAGTTCAGAAGTCGTGAACACCACAAGAGGGCGCCGTTCACGCGGGGTCTTCTCTACGCGTGAATACGACAACATCTGAACGCAGCATTCGAGAGCAGAAATGAACTATTTGTAAATGGATATTATTACATTTTTTTGGAGTTATGAACACTGATCAGTATTTCTAGTCCTTCCGCCTCATTCACATTTCAAACATTACATTCAAAAGCTTCGTATCGTCATTTTTCGTTTTTATCTGTGGACCAAATAGACCTTTTTTTCTCCACTTTTTTTTGTGCTAATTTCCACATCGTCACTTCAGTGCTGTCAGAGCGGCTGCAGGACGTAATGAGAGCTGAAGGGTTCACGGAGAACCTGTTTCCTGAATAATGTGGTGCTTGTGGTGTGTTCTCCAGGTGCTACGTCCGCCCCGTGTCTCATCTTCATCTTCCCGGCTGTCTTCTACATTCGTATCGTACCCAAAGAAGAGGAGCCGCTGCGCTCGGCCCCCAAAATCCTGGTGAGCATCGTCAGAGTAACAGAAAATTAAATTCTGTTCGGTTCGTGTTTGCGTATTTTGAGTCAAATGTGTCTCCATAGTTACTGTTTATCTCCTTTGTGTGAGATTGGCTTAAAAATGATGAAAAATAAATGTACAAATGATGCATTTACCAAAATAGAAAACATATTTCGGTGCAAAACTGGACTGACATTTAAGGAACAGAGTTATTTTTGAATTTTCTGGTGTTACAAGTTAAATGCTGCAATTTACCGATGTTCCTTAAACGCCTCACCTGCAGGCTCTCGGTATCGTCCTCCGTCTCTGTCTTGAACTCATCATCGCTGCTTCTCTTTCAGGCCGCGTGTTTCGCCGGGATCGGCTTCCTGTTTATGATAATGAGCCTCAGCTTCATCATCATCGACTGGACGTCGGGCACCAGTCAAGCCAGCAGCGGTCACTAGGCACCGCCCCTCTGTCGTTTTCAGGTTTTATATTGTTGATCTAGATCTGTGTTGTACTGTTCCCGTTTTTACTTTGAATCATGTTTGGTGTTGAAGATGCCCGTCACACGTTTTCCCATTAGAGGATTTTGGCCTCAGAGTCCGAGTCGCTCGGATGAGGTCACGTTATTCAGGCCAGGAAGCTCTCCCGGAAAGCTGATAGAGAAGTCACGGACAGGCCGGGTGCACAAAGATCTGTGGAGACATTTACAGGCTGTGCCTCGTGAGAAGCAAAAAAAAAAATCAAACCAGAAAAGCACCGACGTAGAGAGCTGCTGTCGTTATCCACCTGCATCTGTCGTACCTGTGTTGCCCCGCCTCCTCCACCTGCCCGTGTTTTATTCTAAGATGATCTGCGACCTGCTTCTCAGATTGTAACACACGACTCCCTTTTTACTGTCGAATGACATTTATTGATAGACAATTCTTTTATGATTTTTATGTCTATTATTATTATTATTATTATTATTATTAAGTTATTTGAATAACTACATCTTTTCCGTCGCGTGCAACTGCAGAGGAAAGTGAAATAAAAGCTGCTGCACAGATGGGAGGTTCAGTTTAAAGGAGTAGTTCAACATTTGGCTTCCTTTGTGAAAGCAGCATGAAGATGTGAACGTTCCTTGAAGCTGCTCGGCCTTCGGCTCCGTCTCCACTAACGTCGCGCTGCTGCTGCGCTTTATTTTATTTTGTGTTTCGGAGGTGTTCACCTTCTCACCTCCGACCGAGAGCAGAGAGCACATTTATCAGAACATTCCTACATCCTGTGATCTAGATGTTTATTTTTTATTATTAATCTCTACTTGATGAACAACCTCAGATGATGCAGTACAGCGCGATGAGTTGATGCTGACTGAGCCAGTCGATATGAGAGAGGCAGGTTTGGTCGGGAGCACATTAAAGTGTCCAGAGGGGAAAAGGAAGCGTAGAAAATGTGCTTTTTTCAGTATTACTGTGCAGACGGCGGTTATTAATGGTACCGAGGACGTCGTCCGTCTGGTGGACGGCACAGATTGAAGAAGGAAGATTTGATGTGTTATTTCTGAACATTTCCTGGAAGTTATCAGAGATAACCAAAACAGGGTCACCTCCTGAAAGCTTAGTTTCAGTCCGGCGTCTGTAAATATTTGATCCCAAACAGAAACAGACAAGACAGGCGATGATCTATGACCAACCTGGGCGGTTAGCAAAAGCACTTTTCCTTTTGATAAGCACAACTGCTCATAGCCGTTAATAAGGTGAAACAAAACATATTGAATAGATGTGATTGAAGGGCACGGCCCCTTTGTATATCTAAATCTTTGATCAGTTACTCGATGATATGTAGGTGATGAATTCGTAGCGTATCGATGGTTGTCAAACATTACTTGAAATGATGACATTGCAGTTCTCTGTCAGCCCCTGTGATCATTAGCTCCCTCCTTTAGTCTGCTTTGTTTCTTTAGGACTAAATATTTGGATGTACTGTTGGAGGTTTTTAAGTGTCTGTGTTTTAAAACAAAAAAAAGAAGAAGAAAACATGGCTCTGGTGTATCTCAACTGTAGTGACCTATATGCATTTGTGTTGTTTAAGCTGCACCTGAAGTATAACTACCACCCATAGATTAACTGTTGTTTTAAAGTCCATGTTTTTAATGGTTGAATCTGATTCAGTGATGAAATGCAAAATGATTGTTTTTTTTTCTTACATCATGTCTTTTTATAGTCAGTGGTAAACGGTGTCGTCGTCCTCGCTGCTTCTCTGCAGGCGGTAACCGACTAACGGGGAGTTGTCAGTGAGCTGGTGTACTCGCCTACTTTTCATTATTTTTAATGATAAACTCTCTTACACCAGACTACTATAAGTGCTGTATGGGTAGCTGAATATTGTCCTGTTTATTTGTTACACAACAAACCTCTTTGAATCCCTTTTTATTTGACTCGAAGTGGATATTTTTGGTTGTCTTAATGTACCTGTATGCAGAGGAATCATCTGAATCAGCCACCGGGGCGTCACGTCGTGTTTGGTGTTGTTCAACCAATGCAGCGGTTCATTCATCCCCGACCTGCTCTTCCTACTTTGACCCTGATTTTTGGCTAAATGGTGCACCGATCAACACCTCACAAAGGCAAAGAAAAAAATAATACAAAAAAGCAACAACATGGGGGGGACACAGTGTTAGTGGCTGACGCGGGATGATCTCGGAGGACCTCTCCAGAGAGATCAGTGGTATTTTAGTCTTCCTCTCCGTGTGATTAATGGAACATGTATGATTGAATCGTAACATATTAAATATTGACATCGGCCAGCATTTATAAATAATGTATATAAATGTATACCCTTTATATTCTATATTCATATCTAGTTTGTATAATGTAAATAGCAATTAAAGTTTTAGTCCGATTAAAAATATAAATGTAATCATTTTCAAAGTGCTTTTAAACCTTTTTGTCCTTCGATTCATGTCTATTTTCTTGTATCTCTATATATTTTAATATGTTGCTGGCAGTTATTGTACTGTAAACAATGTTGCAATAAAGATAATGGGGTAACAAAACTTTGATCTTTCATCATCTGTTAAATATGAATGAGCAGAATAACAAAAGCTTTAAATGGAGTATATGATGCAGTATATAACTGGACATTTGGAGCAAAGAATCCGTTTTAATTTGTAGTTTTATTTATTTAAATTATTATTTTCATAAATGCATTTATTTTCTTAATATATTTTGTACAATTTCTGGTTATTACATTGTCCCGGTGGCAAACACTGCATAAAGTTTAAATTTGAATTTAAAACCGAGTAAAAGAAGTTGTTAATTCCCTTTCAGTCCACCAGGTGTCAGTATGGAGCTGTGACGAGCACCGGCCGCGGCGCTATTTCATGTCATGCAACGTAAGACAGCGTTCAGCGTCTCAAAGTATGATCACATGAGGATCTCTGATATTCACATTTCAGTGACCACTTATATAATAATTAGTAGTCGTAGTTTTTGTGTGTCTGTGCAGTTTTATGTCTCGAGAGTTTGTGTCTGTTGTTTTTGTCTCTCTGCTTGTTTTGCATGTCTGTCACTATTTTGTGGTAGTTGCAGTCGTTTTGTCTGTTTATGGTCATTTTGTGTCTCTAAGTAGTTGTTTGTGTGTCTTTGTAGTGATTGTGTGTCTCTTCATAGAGAACTTTGAATTTGTGGTCTTTGTGTCTTTTTTATGGTGATTCTGTGACCCTTTGCAGTTGTTTTATGTGTCTGTAGTAATTGTGTGTGTGTGTCTGTAGTAATTGTGTGTGTGTAATTGTGTGTGTGTCTGTAGTAATTGTGTGTGTGTAATTGTGTGTGTGTGTGTAGTAATTGTGTGTGTGTAATTGTGTGTGTGTGTGTAGTAATTGTGTGTGTGTAATTGTGTGTGTGTAATTGTGTGTGTGTGTGTAGTAATGTGTGTGTGTAATTGTGTGTGTGTGTGTGTGTAGTAATTGTGTGTGTGTAATTGTGTGTGTGTCTGTAGTAATTGTGTGTGTGTAATTGTGTGTGTGTCTGTAGTAATTGTGTGTGTGTGTAATTGTGTGTGTGTGTGTGTAGTAATTGTGTGTGTGTAGTGATTGTGTGTGTGTAGTAATTGTGTGTGTGTGTGTGTGTGTGTAGTAATTGTGTGTGTGTGTGTGTGTAGTGATTGTGTGTGTAGTAATTGTGTGTGTGTGTAGTAATTGTGTGTGTGTAATTGTGTGTGTGTGTGTGTGTGTAGTAATTGTGTGTGTGTAGTGATTGTGTGTGTGTGTGTGTGTGTAGTAATTGTGTGTGTGTGTGTGTGTAGTGATTGTGTGTGTAGTAATTGTGTGTGTGTGTAGTAATTGTGTGTGTGTAATTGTGTGTGTGTGTGTAGTAATTGTGTGTGTGTGTGTGTGTGTGTAGTAATTGTGTGTGTGTGTGTAGTAATTGTGTGTGTGTGTGTGTGTGTGTGTGTGTGTAGTAATTGTGTGTGTGTGTGTGTGTGTGTGGTAATCGTGTGTGTGTGTGTGTAGTGATTGTGTGTGTGTGTGTGTAGTAATTGTGTGTGTGTGTGTGTAGTAATTGTGTGTGTGTGTGTGTAGTAATTGTGTGTGTGTAGTAATTGTGTGTGTGTAGTAATTGTGTGTGTGTGTGTGTGTAGTAATTGTGTGTGTGTGTGTGTGTGTGTAGTAATTGTGTGTGTGTGTGTGTGTGTGTAGTAATTGTGTGTGTGTGTGTGTGTGTAGTAATTGTGTGTGTGTAGTAATTGTGTGTGTGTGTGTGTGTGTGTGTAGTAATTGTGTGTGTGTGTGTGTGTGTAGTAATTGTGTGTGTGTGTGTGTGTGTGTAGTAATTGTGTGTGTGTGTGTGTGTGTGTGTGTGTGTGTGTGTGTGTGTGGTGGTTTTGTGTTTCTCTCTTGTTGGTTTTTATTGACTCTCCAACACAACCTTCCTCTTCTGTCGGTGCTGTTTTGGTTCCGTTGAATCCTCCCTGCTGGGATTCAGGAACGCAGATCTCCCCGACAGCTCTTGAAGGAAACAGCCCCCCCCCCCCCGC
The DNA here is from genome assembly GCF_029030835.1 of Brachyistius frenatus. Classification (NCBI taxonomy): domain Eukaryota; kingdom Metazoa; phylum Chordata; class Actinopteri; family Embiotocidae; genus Brachyistius; species Brachyistius frenatus. Next base: position 184,057 of record NW_027210603.1, read on the forward strand.
CTACATTTCCCATGAAGCACTGGGAGTGGGCGTCCCCCCCTCCCCTCGGTGGAGGCTGGCCGTGCTGCGGCTGGGCTGTGACGGCGCTGTGTCTCTGTTTGTCGGGCTGAAGGAGGGGAACTTCACGGCGGCTCCGGGTGTGGCTTCAAACGCGATAAATCTCAACGCGGGGGAAAGAATGCGCAACGGCAGCACGGAGTCACGCAGAAGACCGCGCTAAAAACGGCCCGCAGCGGAGACAAACACCGTGTGAGCAGCGGAGACAAACACCGTGTGAGCAGCGGAGACAAACACCGTGTGAGCAGCGGAGAGAAACACCGTGTGAGCAGCGGAGAGAGTGTCCGGTTCCCTGGCGGCGGGGATCTTGTGTCCTCGGTCTTCAACAGCTGGAATACTTTGGTTTTTGGTCGCTAAACTTCGTGGCCCGTTTTCGGCTCTAATGTTCCGCTGTCACATTTCGCTTCAAGTCAACCGGTAAAAAAAAAAAGAAGTTGCTGAAGTTTATTTATTCCATTTTTTTCACGTGGCTGAACAACTTTTTCCTCTCAAATAAAAAACAACCGACCGATGCGGACCGACTGACCGAACAACCGACGACTGGTTCGCACGGAAATAGTTTTTCATGATTTTCGTGGCTCCTCGCGGATGAACGGACTCCGTCACGTTTGCCGACAAAAAGCGAAGTCGCCTCACTTCCACTGCGACCTCGTTCCTCTCGAGCAGAACCAACGCGCTGTCGGACTCGGCCGCCGGTCCCGTCTTGTTTTTCTCCAGGTGCTATTGGCCCACTAAGCAGCAGACCTGAAGCGCGCACTAGGAACCATGGGGTGCACTGTGAGTCAGGAAGATAAAGCCGCGGCCGAAAGGTCTAAGATGATCGATAAGAACCTGCGGGAGGATGGAGAGAAGGCGGCCCGGGAGGTGAAGCTGCTGCTGCTGGGTGAGTCCGCACCGGCTTGCAAAAGTGCCGCACATGAATTATGCAACTGCGTGAAAGACATTCACGTGAGCCAGAAGCCTGTCAGACCAAAACGAACGAAAGAAAGTCCTTCAGTCAGTTTCATTTGTAATTTGAGCTTCTGTCCCTTTTTGAAATGTGGACATTTGATGTTTCTTTGATCAACGTGGCAGCGTGCAGTAAAAATCCTGCAAACTTCATCTGCCATTGCTACTTCAAGCTCCACAATACATGTATATATAGATATATATACATATACACATATATATATATGTCTATATACATATATATATGTGTATATAGATACATATATATATGTGTCTATAGATACATATATATATGTGTATATATATATATCTATATAAATGTGTATATATATATATATCTATATATTGTAATCAAACTCAATAGGTGTTGCAGCATTTAAGTTATTTTCCTGGTGATTTAAAGAACACATCATTGCATGAATTAAATCTGAGGAAGAAAACTGGACTTTTGTGACTAAAACAGCAGAATCGACTTTTTGTGCAGTTTGAAAAAGAAAATGCCACAAATCCCAAAACATATTATTGTGCATGTGTTGCAGCTTCTGACTGATGTGTGTGTGTGTGACGAGCTTACACACACACACACACACACACACACACACACACACACACACACACACACACACACACACACACACACACACACACACACACACACACACACACACACACACACACACACACACACACACACACACACACACTTCAGGAAGCTTTGGGAAAGTTTGGAGTAGAAACAGCTCGTTGTGGAAACTCGTCAACATCAGTCACTGGGGACCGTACACAGACACACACAGACACACACAGACACACACAGACACAGACACACACAGATACACACAGATACACACAGACACAGATACACACAGATACACACAGACACAGACACACACACAGACACACAGATATACACAGACACACACAGATACACACAGACACACACACACACAGAGATACACACACAGACACACACAGATACACACAGACACACACACACACAGACACACACACACACACACACACACACACACACACACACACACACACACACACACACACACACACACACACACACACACACACACACACACACACACACACACACACACACACACACACACACACACACACACACAGACACACACACACACACACACACAGACACACACAGACACACACACACACACACACAGACACACACACACACACACACACACACACACACACACACACACACACACACACACACACACACACACACACACACACACACACACACACACCAAGTGACTGAGAGGTGACTGTTTTTCCTTCCTGCTTCTTTTAGCTTTCCGTCTCAGGAGTTCAGGCAGCTGTCGTCCACAGACTCCTTTAAAATATCGTGTTCCCTCGTTGCTTCTTTACCGTCCACGCATTGTTTCAAACTTTACTTTGCAGGCCGCTCGGAGGTGCACAGAGAAAAGGAAGTCTCCTGAACAAGTAACTTCCTGCATCAGTGCGTGTTTTACTCTCCGGTTTCTGCCTCCAGTTTGTGTTGTTGTTTGAACAGGCGGTGATTTGATTGCTGAACATCTGCTCAGATTAATAACTGATATTGATGTTGTGAGAATCTGAGGCTTTTTTTTTTTTAGATGTTGTTTGCTGCATTAAAATTACTCAAAAATGATGGTGTGGAAAATTACTTTTCAGGAAGGTGATCTGAGAGACTAAAAACAAATATCACTACTTGTAGAAGTCAGGATCTCTCATGTATTTTAGGTTTGATCACAGACTCACTAAATTAACTTGATGTTTGATTTTGGGCCAGAAAATTCTTCTTGGATTTGTTCGGGAGCCCTCGGCGTGTTTTTATTTTCCTCTCCCGGTCTGTGAAGACGAGACGGCTACTTGCTAAGTTGTGCTCTTGGTTAGGAGGCTAATTACATCCTCCGCTCTGTGCAGCGGGTTTCATATCAGTAATTACCGTGTGAGGGTTGACAGGAATTACAGGAGAGGCTCTGAATCTGAACCGAGGGCTCGCCGGGTCCGTGCGTAAAGACCACGTCACGAAAAGAAGAGTTTTCTCTGCACATGAAACATGTCGCAGCACGTCTGAAGAGTGACATTCACACGTTTCTGAGAGTCAAACTAAGTATTTTTCAGTTTAATGGAGTTTCTTCTATCCTCTGACTGAAGGCTGCAGCCTGCTGAAATAATAATCCACCTATTGAATGGAAGGATGTGAGGTTGAGGTGTGACATCCGTCTGAGGTGTTGCATCACACCTCCATGTGTGGCTTGTCAGGTATCTGCCTCTATAGTATCTGCTGGAACCTCCGAGATGGAGACGGAGTCCTCCGCGGCTCCCGGGAACGCTTCCCGTCTAATGAACCGAGCCGAGGCGTTCGGTTCCAGGAGGAACCTTCGGAAGTAACAGGACGCGAAAAAACTCCAATCATCGCATCTTCTACCTGCTGCAAACAAATAACGTGCGATTAGGCGTTTCCGTGGCAACTGCTTTGTCTAATTAAGCCCCAACCCGACAAGAAGGTTGTAACAGATTGTTTTGTCTTGTCGGTCGTCCCCAGAGAAAGTCATTAGTTAATGCAGCACCAGAGGACTTCATGCTGGTGCGGCTTAAACCTTCATTAACACGAAGCACTCGCAGCTCATTCTGCTCTTTGATTGACATTTAATCTCCTCAATCGAAACGTTGCTGCTCACGTCAGTTAATTTTCTCTACTCTTCGGCAGACGCACCTATTTCTTTTCTTCTTTTTTTTTTTTTTTAAAGCTCAGCACAAATTAAAACAAATAAAAAATAAATAGTTGCTCTTGGCAGCGGTTTAAAGTGTGCGACCGGCAGGAAGGAAACACGTCTGCATGAATCACTAAACGCTCATAATTGTACGTTTCCACGATGGGCAGCGCTGTTATGTAAAGACGTTGGCCTGCTGGATGTATGGATGCAGCCTGCAGCCTGCAGCCAATTCATCTCCTTCTAACACAAACACTGACTAAAAATATCTCCAACATGTGTGCATGTTAAAGCACCCTCCCCCCCTCAACAGCTGTTGGCCTGATAGGACGGAGGTGATAAATGTTGGATATAAAGAGAGTTTTTATCAGTTTGTCCGATACAGCAGCGCTCCTGTTGGATCCCGGCGAGGAGAGGAGGCGTGTTGGTTTTACGCCGCGATACGCTGAGCTGCACGTTTCAGATTCCTTCACACGCAGATCCAACATGGAACAATGTCCGCCGCTTTCATTCATGATCGAATGAAAGCTAAAATAAAGGCAGATTACATCACTGATGTATTTCGTGTTTTCAGGCTCACAATAAATGTGGAGAGGAGTTTAAACAGAAGCTTGGAGAACTAACAACCTCGTTTTTTTGGGCGTTATTATGACTCGGCGTTGAGGTTTTTTAGCCGCAGAAGAAAAGATGAAAATACACATGATTTGAAAGCAGTCGTTTCTCTTCCTCTTCTCCATCCGGCCTCGGCAGCGTGACGATGGTTGCTCAGTAACCTGCAGTTAAAGCTTCAGTCGGGGGAAGTGGACTTCCAGCCAATATGGAGCAGTTATGATGTGGGCTTCAGCAAAAAGTCATGTTAAATATACATGAATAGTGGATATTGTTATGTTTTCATGAAGTGAAAAACACGGAAAACCATTTGAAAGTCATGAAGTAAGTTTACACAGATCGCCGGCTAGCTGAGTAGTTTACTGAAATAATACTTCTTATAAACATCTTGTTATTAATGATTCATGTGTAAATATCAGCTGCTTTAATGCTCCAATTATAGACAGTAAATAAAAGTGTTCGTAGCTTCAGGTCTGTAAAATGGTTCTGATCCAGAAGTGTCTTCAGCTGCAATACCAGCGAGTGCCACTAGAGGTCGGCTCCAAAAAGCCTCCGGCTCCATAGACTCCCATTCAACTTCTCTCATCAAATCCAAAGTGAATAAAATGTGTCCATCAGTTCTCTCGGTGTTGTTAGCTAAAGTCACTCCTTCTTCTTAGTTTTCTGGAGGTCCATCTGAAAATAATCCCTCATTCATTAGAAAAGAAGATTCAAGAAGACCTGTTTTTGGGGGCGTGTCTGTTTGATTGACAGGCCTGCGGTGCAGTCAGGTTACAGCTGTCGGTGGGCGGGACGTAGTATCGTCAGGTTTCCGATCAGATCGGTCAGATCCACCGCTGGCTCCTCCCCCAGCTCGTCCAAATATGGTCACTTCCTGCTCCAAACCGCTCCGAACTAGCAAAGATGGTGACGGACAGAATCTGAACTGGAGGATTCATAACGTTCATGAACCAACGATGACATCACTGATGGTTGATGACATCACTGATGGTTGATGATTGGTTCAAACCAAAGACATGTTGTGCAAAAAAGAATAACAATGTAATTTCTGTACTGTTTATATAAAATATGTATTTAATAAGTCCCCTCTCCGTGTCCCACCTTCGGAGATTGCAGCAGTTTGTCCCGGTGGGTTCCTGCAGGAACAAACACTTCGTGTCTCTTAAATGCTTTGATTAAGTAACTTTAGAGCTCTGCGGTGCAGACTCGGTATCGATCACGCTGTGAAGTGACCGTTTGGAAAAGCCATCAATCCAAGCCGAGCTGAGCCCGTTACTATCACTGATCAGGGGGTTGATCCGTCGGTCCTTCTGTCAGATCCAGAACCACAGAGGAGTTCAATGTTCTAAAATCATCTAAAACAGAAAGATGACTTCCTTGAATATCAGAGCATTTTATTGTATGTTGTTCCGAATGAGTTTTTCGCACGTCACCGTGGACCGTGATGTGCGATGACATGGTGCCAGGCCGGGCTGCTGGTCCGCCCTGCGGTCAGCGCTGCAGACACTCTTATTAACGTCTGAGGTGGAGCTGTTGGGTCGGTGTCGGGTGGAGCTCCAGCCGGCCGAGACCCGCGACCCGGGAATCAACAGCTCTATCTGCGCGGACTTCCTCTGACAGCAGAGGACACGTTCACAGCCCCCCCCCCCCCAAAAAAAATAAATCTCATCTGAGCATCAGTCACTCAGCAGCGTCATGGCAACAGAGACGTTTTGGCAGGAAAGCGTCCATTCTATGTGATTTATATTTAAAAGCAGCTGCTGCTCTGTGTTTTTGGGTGACCTGACCTTGTTTACTCAACAGTCTGCGCCGCAGCGCTGCCCAATTAGCTGTGTGACGCAACGTGTGTGTGTGCGTGTGCGTGTGTGTGTGTGTGTGTGTGTGTGTGTGTGTGTGTGTGTGTGTGTGTGTGTGAGAAAAAGGCTGAATATCCTGCAATTACAGGGAGAGCTCTGAAGATAAAGGCTGCTCCTGCAGACAGCGCGTCTCAGTGCATGTCCTCGGGGACGCTGCTACTCTGTCCTCTCTGCTCTGGAAATACTGAGCTCAGAAAGTCCTCCTGCCCGGTGTCCATCCACTCATAGCTTTACTTTATTCATACGCCATCCTGCCATTTCATTAAAACACTGGACACCGAAGCCCGGTTTTGTGCGTTTGACCTTGGATGAGTGGAGCAGGAGGAAGTGGAGACTGCTGCTGGTGCTCCTGCAGACGGTCCAGCTCAGACGCAGACATGGAAGCCTTGAGCAACACTTCCTGACAGAAGCAGAAAAAGACTCAAGCCGTGAAACACAATATACAAATCAGGTATATGGATGTAGTTTTTTTAAAGGTTCAGTTCAACCAAATTCCATTAAATTTTGAGCATTTTCTCTTTGAGATGTTCTCCGCTGAGACATTTCCTTTCTGGGGCTCAAAGTGTTGAGCCAGACTTTTATGTCATTCTGGTTATTTTTGTGTTTTTTTGTTACTTGCATGGATGTGATGGTGCAGAGTTTGTGTGGAGAGAGTCGGGGGAAGTATGGAGGTGGAAACGTTAAAGTCTGGTGGTGGAGTTGGACTTTATTGATGCAGATATGAACTCCGAAATGTGCTGAAGAGCTCTGGTTGGTTTTCAGCAGGTTAATAATTCAAACCAGTCAGTCATTGAAAGAATATTTCACCCAGCAGACAATCAGTTGTAGAAAAAACCCCTGAAGCTTTCTCTTGTAGAATATTTAGCTTCAGATGAAACCTGCTGTGGCCTTTTGTTGTTTAATTAAAGTGTCCGAGTGCTTTTTTTTCTTTCTATATTTTATCCCTCGGGCCAGAAAACACATCCAGTCTGATTGATATGCTTCTCAAACATTCTGCTCCCTCCTGTGATGTTGCTTATTTTTCCAGAGACCTGAAAAAACACACTTTCACTCCTGAAGTTCAAAGGTCACCTATTTCAATTACTTATGTTTTCTAGTGCCTTTAGGGGGTGGGGGTGGGGGGGGTCTTTCTTTGTCCCACCATGTCATTAAGCACACGTACAGTAAAACCATTATCCCCTCGCTCCCCTCCCACAGTCCATTTCCTTTTTCCCTTCCATTATAGGAAATGAGCTCACTTCAGTTCTCCTCCATCCTCGTCGGGTTATCCTGTCATTTTTCTACACTGGAAGCCCCCCCCCCCCCCCCCCCACCCCACGCACACACACTCAGCTTTGAGCTTCGTTATGCTGTATAAGTACACTCAGCCAGCCAGATGTCAAAATGTTAGCGACGGGAAGAAAAGAGCTCCGAGTTTCCAATGGAGACGATCCGGAGCTGAAAGTCTTGAAGTGGATGAAACCCGATGGGTGGGGGGGGGGGGCTGTTAGAAAAAGGTCATGTGATAGTGAGCGGGATGGAGGCCGAGGGTGAGCTGTAGTTCATCTGTAATCAGGTGGAAGATGGTTTGATGTCGTCCTCTGAGTGCAGCTCTGCTCCAGCTGCTGCGGGAAGAAAAGAGGCGACGAGTCGGAGCTGATAAGACGAAGCGTCGCAGATCGAATCTCACAAAACACCCGTGTGACGGTTTGATTCTGTGATGCAGAGGAAGAGGACAGTGGAGGTGTTTTCTGCTCTGCAGGCGTCCGACTGCCCGGCGCTGCTGTTGTTTCTTCCGTGAGGAGCTGAACATCCCGGCAGCAGCAGGGAGGTGATGGACGGACGGACGGTTCAGACGTCACGCTGACTGTTGTTTCAGGGTGATCGTGTTGTGACAGCTGCAGCTGAAAGCTCAGTTTATTGCAGTAGTGATGTCAGACAACTGGACGATTCAGTGGAATCTCTGATCTTTCATTTTTTAAATTTATTCCGAGTTTCAGTTTGTAATTTACGTTTATTCTCAAATTATTTTTCTCTATCAAACCAAGACTGAATGTTTATATCGAAGGTAAACAACCATTATTTTTTATTTTATTGTATCATTTTACTCAGTGATTTAAAAAAAAAAAAAAAAAATGGGCAAAAAGTTTTCCACAGTTCTGTTTTGATTCTTAATAAACTCACTGAATGAGTTTAACAGCAGACTGGAATAAAACTGTTCAGTGTTACAGCGTCTGTTTGTAAAATCTTGCTCTTATAATCATTTGTTTGCTGCCGTCCCCGTTCTGGCCTTTTAATAATGAATGTATTGATCAGCAGCTCTGACCTCCATCAATCATGCCCTTTTCACACCACATGAACAGGATGCTGCATTATTATTTTATATTATTTAAACGAAATGAAGAATTTCTTCTGTTCACCTTTTTAAAAACCAATCATGACTTCTGTTTGTTCTTCAAACTCAGACCTCCTGTGGAGGAAACTGACTTCAGGTATTGAATGAGAGCAGCAGAAGTAGAGAAGAAATTGAGGCCGTAACATATCATCTCTGGATTTTCTCATTTTCTAAAAGACTTTTCATTTAAAGCAGTTCATAATGTTTGTTGTACTTTATACTCACTAAATGAAGCCATTTATTTCCATATCAAATTACAAACATTTGAGCTTTTCTCCTTTTAACATCCGTCTCTTTCCCTCTCTCCTCTTTTACCATTTTTGATCATAGTTGCAAACTGTGCTGCAGATGCAACTGATGTCATTTCCTGTTTCAGCCCCTGAACACCCCCTCATCTGTCACTTCCTCTTCTAGCTGGCTGTGTGTAAAGGAGAAGTAGATGCAAGCCTTTTGTTTGGCTGGTTCAGGAAACCAGCACACCCATCCTGTGTCAGTCGGCTGGTTCTGGTCCGTCACGGAGCCATTAAACACGGGTCATTTCAGGAGTTCTTCCTGCTTTCTAGTATTCAGACTCCAACAACTCTTAAACACCAGCATGTGTTTACAGTGACTCTACTTTTATAAAGTGTTTGCTGTGATAATTGGAAACTACATTAACTCATATTTTTCAGTCATGATCGTTATTTCTCTGAACGCAGCCCTCGAGTTGAAAAAGATTTTTCGGAAAGAATGCTGCGGAGCCATAAAATACGTTTGTGCTTTGGTGTGTTGTTTTGTTTTCCAGCCCATAAAAATCAGCTCTTAAAGCTGCAGCATTGAGAAACGTGTGGGAGACCCCAAAGTGTGTGTGTGTGTGTGTGTGTGTGTGTGTGTGTGTGTGTGTGTGTGTGTGTGTGTGTGTGTGTGTGTGTGTGTGTGTGTGTGTGTGTAGTCTGACGTTCCCGTCTTCATCTTAATATCGTTCAGAAACGTTTGCCACGAGTGAAATGTGATTAAAATAAAAGTGCACATTAAAGATTTGAGTTCTTGGCGGCGCAGCCTTCAGATTGCGTTCTGCGTAGCTGTGACTCATCGTGTCTGTTATGATATGGTGATTTATTAGTTTTGCATGTCAGAGCTGGCTGCTGTGTGTCTATTAAAAGCAGGCAGTATGAACGCTTGTTTAAGGAACATTTTTGTTGTGTTTTACAACATTAATATAGTCATAAAACCTGGAGTCCAACATGAGAGGAGCTGAAACTGTTCTCAGTATTAAAGCAGTTGCTAATGTCTCCCAGCGTTTTCCCTCTTAAAGCTACTTTAACAAAATAAAAGTGTCTGAGAGCTCCTCATGTTCAGTAACATTTATTCACATAGCTGCGCTCCACCCAAACCAGCTGAATCAGCTTCTTTTAACTCTTGTGTGGTCAAACTATCACATAAATCTAATATCAGATTTAATTAATAAAATCCAGTGTTTCCCTTGGAAAAAAAAACACGTCTCGGTATAAACTTAGTATATGTCTGGACCCCGTGCGAAACTGGAAGGCTTTTAATTTGAAAAGTCGACCTGCGGTGTAACTTTGATCTCTCACTCAGTGTCAGACTCTCTTTATAGCTCCGCCCACCTGCTGTTGTGGTCCAGCTGATAAATATTTGATTTCTGTTATTGACCTCATTTAAGAGCAGCTGCTTGTTTCCAGCTCAGTGTGAGAGTCTCTGCTGTGTTTGTGTCCTCTGATCTCTGTGTGTCTCACTGTGGGCGGAGCTCCACCTCTGCTGCACTGACAGGTGGAGCAGGCGGAGGGAGCGAGGGGAGATTTGTCCACGTTCTCTCGGACAGGTTAAATAATAAATCTTACCAACGGTGTTCCTGTTGACCGACCGAACGTCTGTCTGTCGAAGGCTGATTCTGCCTGGACTGAGTCCGATAGGAGAGAAGCTTGGTGAAGAAAGGCGGGTTGAACTGAGCAGTTATCACCTGTGGTCCTGTTGAGAGTGGAGAGGACGCGCTGACTCAGCTACCTCTCCGACGGGGATTACATCCTGCAGGAAGGTTTTAATCAAACCTGCAGGAGCTGTGTGTGTGTGTGTGTGGGGTGGGGGGGGAGTCTCACAAGGCCACAACCACTATTCATCCTCTAGTGTGTGTGTGTGTGTGTGTGTGTGTGCGTGCGTGCGTGCGTGCGTGCGTGCGTGTGCGCGCGTGTGTGTGTGTGTGTGTGTGTGTGTGTGGTTATATGGTGCGTTCAGGGGAAGGTGAGGATCTCAGATCTCAGTAAAAACCACCTCGTCCCTCCGGCTGATTGCGAACCCGTCCCTCTTTTTTTATTCTGCTCGACGTTCAGCTGAAAAATGCTCCAACGTTCACAGCGACTCGGCGGTGAAGAGCTCGTAACTGTGGGAAGTTCCCAGGGGAATTAGTTTATTGGTTCAGGGCTCGTTTCCATGAAATGATGTCACCAATAGCGTTAAATGCTGCGTCAGCATGCCAAGTTAGCATGCAAATATTTCTTCTGGATTGAAGGAGGTTTTCTATGAAAGGAATTATTATTGTTATTTCCGGGAGGCTGTAAATCCCTTTTAAAGACTACAAACTGTTCCTCAGTGTTTAACTCTGGTTATTACAATAGTTTCTTTACTCTCCACTTAAATAACTCAAGTAAGAAGTGTGCCAGCAGCTCGAGGAGCCGTGGATGTTCTTCAGCGAGCCGGAGGTTCGGAAAACTAATAACCAGCGACGGTCTCGTTCACGTTATTAAGAATTCCTTCAGTTCGAGGAGTTCATTTGGGTTCAAACGTGGCTGTAATCACAGAAATTACACCGACAAAAGGAGAATAACCGAAGATATCTGTGGGACTAATGATGCAAAGAGAAAAAGATTCACTGAAACGGTGTGATGGAGCTACAACTTCTCCCACTGACCGTCTTTTTCCAAACATAACAACAACAACAACAACAACAACAGGAGTGTTTGAGATAAACGTGGAGCGAGATGCTGCCCGCTGCGCACGGCTGTAAAATCACAGCTATTACTTTTTATGATCCTTTTTACTCTTTAACCTTTGAACCTTCGGGGCCGAAGCTGCAGTCAGAGTGATACGAGACATACGATGATGTCACAAGTACACCTGTCAATCACTGATGATTTCTACCACTCGGGTGTCACATATTAAACACTTTAGGGCGGCTGGTGTTTTAGTTTCACCTTCACAACATTTATACAGAAGCCTATGAATGTTATCAGCCCATCTCTGGCTCACAAAAGCACTTTTAAAAAAAAATTGTATTTGTTAATTTTATTGCAGTTGATTGTGATACTTGAGCTGTTTTGAAGATAGAAATTTAAGTGCAGATGATTCACTGCTATATTTAAACCTCCCCAACAATAAATTCATTCATATTACGTGGCTCTTTCTGTTATGAAGTACAACCACAGATAATTATTTCAGTACTTTAGGTTTCATGTTTTAATTTGATATTTTAAATAACACGCTGTGTTTTTGTGGGTTTTCCACTGCAGATGGGAAGATGACACTCGAACATGTTGTTGTGATGTTTCTTCTATAATCTGACTACATTCACACTTTATTTTGAACAGCGATCTTTGTGCCGTCGTCTTACATTTAACCTTTAAAAAAGAAGTCTACCTTTAAGGTGACCTCGTGTCAGACCTCCTCCGACAGCCTGCGGCGATAATTGAACCATAATTACCTTTTAACTCAGCAGAGAGATTTGTCCCTTCTACCTAAATACAGCTCAGTGATTGGCTGCGTTGAGTTTGCTCCGAGCTTTAGCTCTTTATTAGACTGTATGAAGTGTTTATTCCTGTGGTGCCAATCCCTGCTAATAACAGCACTTCTCTGTTTCGGAGCTGCTGCTTGTTCGCAGAATAAATCGGTGTTGTGGGATTGTTGTGTGTTGACAGTCAGAGACGTTATAAACTGATTAGTGAGTTCTTCATACAGAAACTTCATTTTTTCTGATTTCAGTGGGAACAGAATTAGATGTGTGAAGCTTTTTTACATTACATTACATTTCATTTCATTTATCTGACTCTTTTATCCAAAGCGACTTACAATAAGTTAATTTCAACCATGAGGGTTCAAAACCAGAACAACAAGAATCAAGAAAATACAATTTCTTCCAGAAAGCCAAACTACAAAGTTCTATCAGTAAGTTCCATGTTAAGATACTAAAGTTCTACTGTTCAAGGTAAAGGAGGAGGAGGTGGAGGAGGAGGAGGAGGAGGAGGTGGAGGTGTGTTTTTAGTTTGTGGTGGAAGATGTTCAGAGTTTCTGCTGTCCTGATGTCGTTGAGGAGCTCATTCTACCATTTTTAAATTTCTGCACTGACCTGAATCAGATGTCGGCGTGAAGGCGAGCTGCAGATGATCAGGTCCTCTGTAGAGGGAAGTGTTGATATCATTTGGAGGAGGATGAACTGAGGTCAGGTGGTCCTTTTCTTTTCTTTTCTTTTCTTTTCTTTTCTTTTCTTTTCTTTTCTTTTCTTTTCTTTTCTTTTCTTTTCTTTTCTTTTCTTTTCTTTTCTGGTGATGAGTAGATTGTCTGAAGTACAGAGAAGATTAATGGACCACTGACCTGAGATGAACATTTCGGGCAAAAATAAAATTTTATTTCGCTTTGAAGTATTCGATTATGAATGAAATATTGATTATTGATCAGGGGATGGACTGTCTGATCGGTGCTCGGCTGCGGTAGACGTGTATGCTAGCTTTACTTGCAGAGTTTGACACCCCCTCCCCCTCCCATCCGCAGAACTACAGCTCCATGAGAGTCTGCCAACATCTCTGTATCAGTATGTGTGAACGCAGCGTAAGACTCACTGCAGGGACAAGAGACAGGGAGGCCGAGGGAGGGACGGAAGGGGGAGGGAGGGGGAGAGCATGGGCGAACAGACTAAAAGAAAGTGGAGGGTGGAGGGGGGGAGGGATGGGGAGAGCATGGGCGAACAGACTAAAAGAAAGTGGAGGGGGGAGGGATGGGGAGAGCATGGGCGAACAGACTAAAAGAAAGTGGAGGGTGGAGGGGGGGAGGGAGGGGGAGAGCATGGGCGAACAGACTAAAAGAAAGTGGAGGGTGGAGGGGGGGAGGGAGGGGGAGAGCATGGGCGAACAGACTAAAAGAAAGTGGAGGGTGGAGGGGGGGAGGGAGGGGGAGAGCATGGGCGAACAGACTAAAAGAAAGTGGAGGGTGGAGGGGGGGAGGGATGGGGAGAGCATGGGCGAACAGACTAAAAGAAAGTGGAGGGGGGCGGGGGGGTTAGCTGTGAGCGAGGGCCTCGGGTTGGAGCAGAGATGGTGCAGCTGAGCTTCTGGCAGGAACGCAGCACTGAGGGCTTTATTGTAATTTGTAATTATGTGGTTTTTCTGTGGGGCCTCAGTTCGCTGTGCTCCCACACTGAGGCTCCTTTTAGCCGGGGAATACTGAGCAGGGCAACAGAGGGAGGGCGGGACCGGGGGTCACCGCCGACTGGTCCCGTCCAACCAACGGTGAGCAGACGCGCTGCAGCTCTGCAGGATCCCAGTGACAAACACACGGAGGTTTAAAGGCAGACTCCACTTTCCTCTTTTCTGTGCGGGTAGAAGAACTGAACCAAAAATATAAATAGCAGAGAACGGAAAAATGTGCATGACTTAATGAGCTGGATATAAACGGCTGACATGCGTGTCCTCTGAAAAACAGAAAAGTTGTTCCGGTTCGGTGCTGCAAGTTCTGTTGAGCAGAACTTTACGCTTTTATCCTCACTTCTGTTTTTCTTTCAGGAGAGTTGGAGGAGCCTGTTGTCTGTTTTCTTTTTGATCCGGTTCTGCTTCTCAGACAGGAATCTGTATTTAAACGTACTAGAAATAAAAAAAAAGAAAAGGAGGAGGAAGGAGCTGAAGGGAGAGAGGAGGAGGAGGAAGGACGTGAAGGGAGAGAGGAGGAGGAAGGAGCTGAAGGGAGAGAGAAGGAAGGAGCTGAAGGGAGAGAGGAGGAGGAAGGAGGTGAAGGGAGAGAGGAGGTGATAACGACGTGATGCTGTGTTGAAAGGCTGAGCTGCATGTTTGCTGTCAGCTGAGTTGAGGAGAGCAGACAGCTGCAGTGAAACGGAGGAGGTGTTCATCTTTAGCTTCCACAGACTCTGATGTTTGCTGCGATTGGTTTTCTATTGATTTGACTTTGTGAAGGCTGAATGACGTAAACTTTACATTCTCCTGGTGCTGTGGTTTGTTGGACGGTGATTCAGAGCTGAAGGCCGTGCACTGACTCCGACCTGCCCGCAGCAGCTGCCAGTTGCAGCAGGTTTATTTCCTGTTTTTCTGCTTTCTTCTTCTTTTTTTTTTTGTGTGTGCCAACACTGCACACATTTATGTCTGAAGCTCTGAGCTTTAGCGTGCAAAGAAATCAGATCAAGAGATAAAATCTAGCCTCCTTTTGTGATTTGTGTTTTCATAGTTCACAGTTTGTTCCACGATCTGTTCAACATTTCAGTGTTGGCCGGAGCCTGTGGAGGAAAATGTGCTGCCCCTTCCACTGCAGTTTGATTTGAAGACTGTTGGGTGACGAGGCGTCGAGACAATGGAGGGTTCTGGGTGGGGTGAGGTGGGGGGGGGGGTTACTGCACAACTGTTTTTGTAAGTGCAGAGCTCGAAGTGACGGATATTCGTGAGTTGTTGGTGATGGACTTGTTTCGAAGAGGAGAAGACATCGACTGTGTGTGAGTGCAGGCGGAGGGAACAGGAAGGACAGGGCGGAGCTCTGCAGCGTGTTTCCTGTGAGGCAGGAAGTGAGCCGGGTCAGACCGCAGAACCCCGGTGAGTTATTGCTCCTAACTGCTGCTGCCAAAGTCCAAAGTAAACAGTCCGGCGGTGCCTCTCGCTCGTCCCTCTGATTTTATTCTACACTGACGATGGCATACGGAGGAACTGAGCGTCTGTTTCCCCACAAAGAGACTTTATATGAAGTCTGGTGTCATCCTGTTGGTTTCTGAACTTGAAAACTGAACTCTTTACTTTTAAACAGCAGAAGGTGTCTGAAGGTCAGCGTGCAGCGCAGGAGATCTAATGGTATCGGTAATGCGGTCCGAGGGAGGATAAGAAAGCCGACATTCGTCTGATGATCAAACTGTGACCTTTCACATGAAAAGAGAAGAGAATTAAAGGTGCAGAGAGAGAAGGATGACTCGGCTGTTTGGGTCCAGGCTGTTTATGCTGACACTCGGTTGTGGACTGGATGTGTGCTCCCTTTTCTGTTTTGTACTCAGACATTTGCACAAACAAAGTCGTGCAACAAACTTCACGCTGTCGTGACTTTTCTGTTTGTCGTTTACTGAGATACCTGCCTGCATCTGCAGCTGCTGTTGGTCCTTAAGCCCGACAGGAGACACCAGACAGTCTGAAACTTGTGTGACTTTTAAACAAAGGTTTGTCTCATTTCCCTTTTTTTTTTGGAAAGTCGGATGCACTGTGGAGGACGTGAACATTGTGTTTCCATCATGTGACGCATGAAGCTTTGACAGCATCAGCTGCTGCAGAGTTGAAGACATTCAAAACCTCCAGCTTCTGTTTCTTTCACGGGAAAATTAAGTCACGAATGTTGGCAGCTTTTAAATTGCAGAAAAATATTGTCCGTGTCAAACTCGTGTTCCACCTCGAGGACGGGTCGTAGATGTCCGACCATGTGGAGCGTTACACAGATCTGTGAACACCAGAGTTTAACGGCTTTACTACATCAAACTGTTAACAGCTTTTTAAAAAGCGAGTCTGTCCTCATATCACTGGATTTGCTGCTTCTCAAGCGGACTTTAATTACTATGAAGCTGTAGCGGCCATGAGTGTGTCGGAAACAAATGGGAGTTAATATATTGTTATTTCTTCTCGCAGAATGTCAGTCAAATACCAGCAAATCTAATTTATCATCGTCTTTTCCTGAGGAATCGGAGGAACTTTGTTATTTGGTGCATCAGGACGTGAAAGTTCCTGACAGCTGGGTTCACTCTGCTCTAGTTTCTGCCTCAAAGCGCTCCTCATAAGGTCCAACTCCTCAGACGGCAAGTCAGCAAGCGGTCCGCTTATCACAACTCATTTTATCTCTCCAACGCCGAGTCAGAAGGAAGAGGACGTCCATGTGAAGCAGTGACAAACATGTTGGTAATTTCTTAACACATTATGTAAGTAACTGAAGATTCTAATTTATCCTGAAGAGCTCCGAGACACTTTGAAGCTACCTGGAATAAATGAATGTGTCGCTACAATCGGAAAATTATATCGACACGATACTCAGGAACTCTGCAGAAATCACTGTTATCACAAACTGGATCATAAATCACTGCTCAGCAAGATTATCTCACGCCTCTATCCACCCTGATAGCAGCCACGCCGCCGCTCACCCGCTCCCTCCGCTAACTTCCTGTTAGCCTGTTAGCTGAAACAACAGTGGTGCTTGAAACTATCCAGAACAAACAGTGAAGTTCTTTTTCTCTTCTGCACACCTGCTAACAAAACTTTCTGTTTTCTTCACTTCCAGTTACAAACACGTTAGTTTACACTGACTGACATCATGAAGAAAAACTTCCCCAGTCTCATAATGCTGCTTTCAGGGGAGGTCAGAAAATCGCTTGATAATATTTACCCAAAGATAAGAACTGCTTGTTTTCATTTGCACCAGCGGGACAAAATAAAATGTTTAGTGACAGTTTTGACATTTTCCTTCTTCAACACACTTCTCTTTGACAGGAAGTTTGTTGCACAGGGTTTTGTTTTCTTTATATTTATGTGTGATAAAATGCTGAATGATAAGAGGTTTAATAAAACACAAACACGCGGAAGTTTTGAAGCAGCGTGTCTCTCCGCCTCAGTTTGACCCTCACAAGGACAAACTTCTGCAGTTCGCTATGACTTCCTGTCGACGGTGTCAGGAAGAGGAGGATGTTCAGGGTGAAGATTGTTCTTTTTTTCAGCTTCCCCTTCTGCCGCGAGACGCCGGGGTTTCTGTCCTTCTTCAGGGCGAAGATGACGAACGTCTGAATTCAAATGCTGATCTACAGAGAGCTTCTGATTGAAAGGTTGTGATAGATCTGAGCTTTGGAGGTGACCTTGAGCCGGACACTTGACCCCTGATTTGTTAACCTCCGCTGCTCAGACTACGCTGGTTGAGCAGCTGGACGTTCTGCAGAAGAGCGTTCATGCTCAGCGAGTCTGCCCTCGAGAAATCAGGGTTTAAAGAGAGGTCAGCAGCTCTGAGATTATATCTCCATCTTTTCTTGGGGCCTCCTGCTGAATGAAGGCGGAGCTTCCCGTCACCAGGGAGCGTTTGTTTCATCGTCGTGACGGCGTTAATGAGTTAATCGGCTTCGTCTGGTCGTCTCTGTCCCCGCGTTGGACGGCGGGCGTGTGCATGTCAGCGTCAGTGAACTGTGATTGTTAACGTGTGGAAAGATCCAGATAGCTTCGGGTTTCAGCTCCCCGGTTACTATGGCGATTATCACTGGACCCGAGTGTTTTGAAAGCAAACAGGTCTGTTTTGTCACTATGAGCGGCCGCGGGGATGTCAGCGACCGCGGTGAAGGTGACTGTGTCTGTCCACACGTCTGCTGTGAAAGAAAACTTCTGACCTCTTCTGTTTCCATCGGCTGTATCATCTACTGATGCGGGATCAATTCTGATGTTTCATTTGTTAATGATGATGTTTTTTTCGTATTGCTTTCACAAACTTTGAGGACTCCAACACTCATGTCACAAGACACATTGACTGGATCTCGTAAACATCAGCGTGTTCATTCATTCATTCGGCATCTCTCTCTCATACAGTCGCTCACTGCTTCCTTCACTTCATCAGTGTCGAGCAGTAAATCGAGAAACGGACTTCTATTTTGAATCATCTCTATAATTCATATCTGTGAAGTACAGTACTTTGCAGTGTGGGATTGTTGTGGGGCAGTACTTTGTTTGTTTCAGTGGGAAATGTATAATGATGGTATGAAATGAGGGTAAATATAGTTTGCTATATAATAAATCAGGAGTGATTTCAGACACAGAATAGAACTATTTTTATGCAGTTTTTTTTTTTACACGTTTGTGCACAAACTTGTCAGTCCGTCTGTTAATTGCAGCCCCAAATATCTTTTCTGCCCTCCAGCCAAGATATCTGACGCCAGTCCCCGTAGACATCCGTTAATAACTGCGATGCTGATAATGAAGTGGTGGAAACGGTTCGGGACATGTCGAGCACAAATACTGTTTGAAATTCACTCTGAACTATCTGATTATTAATCAAATATTCTACGCGTCTACGTGGTGCTTCACTCTGATGTCGTGCGTAGCTGTGCCAGACTGATGATCTGCTAGCTCTACCTGCAGACTCTGTACTGTCCCTCCTCTTCATTTCTGTTCTGAAGGAGTTCAGAACTTTATGTCGGCTGTAGTCGTCTTTTCATGTTTCTGCCGTTCGCAGCGTCACATCTAATCTCAGAGACACGCAGCTTTACCTGTAAAGCTCCGGGGTCGTAGCAACGTGTTCCAGGCGCACCAGTTGTTAACATTTTTAATATTTAACAACTATTTGAAACTTCAAAAATCAAGTCCCATCCCTGGAATCAGTGTGCTTTGGCTCCACCAACCCTGTGCCTTAAATAGACTGTTTCAAATAATGCCGTTTTATTTTTTGCATCAGTGGCTCAACGAACATAAAGTATTTGCAAATTGACTGAAGTATTATTAGCAGAGTTAAAGACTTTGATTTAAACTTGGTAACTGGACTCTCTCAGCTGCTGACGTGCCAGTTCTCCTCACGCCATCCTAAACTACATCCACTCTACCAAACATTCATTCTCTCCAATGTCGCTCTATCTCACGGAGTCGTGGACCGTCAGCGCTCAGCTGCAGGGAGACCAACCTGAAAGGAAGCGGAAGAAACAAAAGGAAAGGAGGCCTCGGTAGACATGCTGGTTCAGGGACACACAAAGAGCTCTCTGTGAGAGAGGCAGCGCTCCGTATTCCTGTGGAGTACTCATCCAGTCACACACACACACACACACACACACACACACACACACACACACACACACACACACACACACACACACACACACACACACACACACACACACACACACACACACACACACACACACACACACACACACACACACACACGAACATCACACAGCAAAGTACACACAGATAAATTATCACAATTTTTTTTATCTTTTTGGCTCATCAATGTGTTTTGTTATAGACTCATTCTTTAAATATCTGTGGTCACTGTGAGGCTCAGTCAACACATTGACTGCTTTAAGGTTTCCAGGAACAAGTAGTTGTAGTCCTGCCTCATTCAGATACTAGTTTTAATTTAAGGTATCATTCTCGTTTGCATAAGGTGTGTCCCCGTCTCTTGCAGCATGAAGCTACTGTAAACATTATTAACACCAACAACCCGTCTTGCTAAAATGTGTCCCACTTTGAACACACATGAATTATAAAGAGAGAATGTTTTCTTGTTAATTAATCTTATACTATGCAAATCATTAGTTTAAATGCACCACATGCACATGGCGGTGTTATAATGCTTTTCAGTAGATATTAGACTAATGCTTATCACTGGTGTAGAGTAAACATGAATATCTGGTAGTTTTCAGACTGTTATTGTGGCACAGTCACATCTGACTTTAGTGAAGCGTGAGATAACCGAGTGGTCGGCTGCAGCAGGCACTAATAAAAGGTGTGACCATCAATGTACATGCTTCCTAGTAAAGAGGTTTCCAGTCACAGGACGGAGTGACAGGCTGCTGAGAGCAGGTTATTTATGGGATGGTCCTATCACCTGATGGTCTGCAGGGAGGTCAAACAGGAAGTTCAACGTACCTGCAGCCAACACAAATTTAGAAATGTGCTCATTCACATTTCATCAGTGTTGACGCGTGCGGTCTTCAGATAACTTTTAGCTGAGTGAGATGCGTCCTCAGGCGAGTTCAAACTCCATCTGCAGCGTCCGTATCTCAGCCGACCCGACTCAGACGGGCCTATTCTTCAAGTCCATAAAAAAAGGACCTAAAATGAGGTCAGGACACGTCCTGCTCTGCAGAACAAGAACCAGAAGTTACCAGAAGAACAATGTTAGCTCTGTGCTAATCAGTCAACACTTCCTGAAAACTGTCATGATCCCTAAAATTCCACCAATGCACTTCAACCGCACCGTTTTCTGCCGGCGCCGCAGACTTGTAAAACACGATAAAAACTGAACTTCTGCCGTAAAACTCGAATCGTGTCTGAAGGCCTGAATTTTAACTTGAAGGTGAAAATCTGAGGAGATTGGATTTAATTAAAAAAAATGCTCGACTGAATTTATTTCTGCTCGGCCAAACTTTCACATATAATTAATGAGGTCCGGTCACCAGGAACAAAAGTAAGTCAAAGCAGTGAATCTGGTTTCTGCTCCAACTTTCCAACGACTGAAGATTTGGATGCAATTACGGAGAGACGGCGGTTGTTTGTTCGACATTTCAAACTGAGATAATCATCAGAGAGAGTTGGTAGAAGAAAAGTGCAGCCGTCTGTCAGCTAGCAGCTCTGAAGGATTGAAAGAGCAGCTTTTAATGGATGTGAGGAAGAGTTTGGAGGTTGGCCGGTGTTCAACCTTCGTCCTGTTGGCTCGCCCGGCGTCTTCGTTGTCATTACATTTCATTTATCTGACGCTTTTATCCAAAGCGACTTACAATAAGTGCATTTCAACCATGAGGGTACAAAACCAGAACAACAGGAATCAGTTGTGAGTTGTGAGCATCCTGTTGTGAGAAATCCGGATTCTTTTGGGTTTTAAAGTTTCATGTTCTGCAGCTATGTCGTCCTTCATGTGTTCCTTCAGACCCGGATGGTGTCGGTGCTTGGGGAGTGATGGACTCGGTGCTTGGGGAGTGATGGACTCGGTGCTTGGGGAGTGATGGACTCGGTGTTTATGTAGTTCCCGTGTTAACATGGTGCCCGAACACAAACAGGATGGTGTCGTGTGCAAACGGGAGCAAGTCTGCAACTCGTCTTCTGTCATATTTTAAAAGTTTGGACGATCTTTTAGACCTTTCTGGGTCAATTTATCAAGTAACTGAGCTGGAACATCCACATCACTGTACAACGGAGCCTCTTTACTGTTCCTGTAGCTCGACATCATGAGATCAGTGAGTGTTCAGGTCAGTAACTGAGCAGCAGCTTCAGACTCCACTTCTCTCATTCAGTGAAAAGTGTCGGCACAGCGAGTTTCAGCTCGTGTGCTCTGAGAAAAAAAATTTGCAAACCGTTGAGAAACCCCTCCTCTTTCATTTCCTGTGCTTTTTTTTTCTCACTAACTCTGGTTGCCATAGTGACGCAGAAAGGAGTAAACTTCCTGCCTTTTTTTTTTTTTTGCTGCGGTTAATTGCGGCCTCTTTTGGCTCTTCTGTTCTTCCTCTACAATCTCCTGCACACTTCAGATTTCTCTTTTTACTAAGTGTCTCACGAAGCTCATTATATGAATCATTAGACGTTATTAGTTCCCTCGACGAGTAAAAGACATTTTGAGAAGCATTTTTTCCAATGTGGAGTATTTTGTTCTGTATTTCCAGTTTGAAAGATAAATCTTTCAAGGAGAAACACATACGAGTGATCAGCATCGTGTCGCGCAGAAGGAAGTTTGATCTTTAATCCGACCTACAGCTGTTACCATCATTTTATCTGATCTGTCACTCATTGCTTCAGGATACTATTATGTGTTTGCCACTGCACACTCAAGACGTACCAAAGAAGGCCACACACAGTGTTTGTACAATTAGTCCTTATAAATAAGATATATATATATATATATATATATGTGTATTATTTTTCATTATTGATAGATTAAATCCATGAGTTACAGACTGCCTCTTTTCTAAGGTGCTTCATTGTTCTTATTATTTAACTCTAATGATGTCAACTTCAGCTGTACATGTCTGATTAATGAGTAAAACTTAATCTGTTCAAGTAATTTAAGATTGTTTCATTTTCTTTTCAGACACAAAAAACCCGTCCTTCACCGTGTGCATAAATGAAAGCAATGATTGTAAATGTCATCTCAGCTTGAACTCCAGAGAAGCAGCTCGTCTGCACCTGTTGGATCTGCTTCTGCTTTTTCCTTTATTGTAATGAGAATAGTTAATTAGAAAATATGTCCTGTCGTTAATAATGTCTTTATGCATTACTGGCTTTAAACTTTGTCCCGAAAGAGAGGCGGTTTTATTTAACAGTTAAATTGGATTAAAAGTTGACGTGATGCTGAGTGATGATGTTTGCTGCGGCCGGGTCGGTCTGTCGCAGCCTTTCATGTCTGCAGACTTCAAGGCCGCGGCGGCCTGTGATTCTCCGGGCGGTGAGAGGGTCAGCGCTGACGGCCGGCCTCGCTCGCCTTCGCCTGCTCTTTGATCGATGGTCTTTCAGTTAGGAATAATTATCCCGGGGCCAGACTGGAGGCCGGTCACTCTGGATCCACGTGTCCTCACAGAAAAGGGCACGAAGCTACAAACTCTACCGACGTGTGGAAACGACTTTCATCCACTGCAGAGGCCATCGTCAGCAAGTGCAATGCTAAATGCTACATGAGAGCCTCTTTCTGTTTGCTAATAACAAATTAGGGCGTCACAGTGTCACCGGTTGTAACTCTGCACATCTCAGCAAGTAGAAACTGTTGGTTCACCTTCAACTTTTTATCATAATTCATATTGTATTCTAATATAAACAAATAGCCAGAAACTGAGGTTTTTATTTGATTGTTTAAATCCATAAAAATATAAGATAATGAATTATATGTGCTTCTATTTTTATTCTATTTCGTAGTTTTTTTGTTTAGTTGTTTGATGAGTGATGATACGCAGCCTGGAAGTCCAACTGAGACGTCCTCTTTTACTCCGTTTGATCCGCGGATCCTTTCACCGATATTCTGGTTCGGACCATGAATGTCTGATGTTTGGGATCAGACGAGGTCATCGTTTTATTTATCTCCGTTTTGAACACGTGATTTTCACTTTCCCAGATTTCAAAACATCAGAGCTTTACAAGACGTGGATGGGAATCAGAAGTGAGAGGACATTTATGTGCAGGAGAGGGTTTATGACAGGGACTCGGTGTGTGTTTCACCTTGTTTCCACACAATGTGGAAAAAGCAGTGAAGCGAAGAAACGTGCTAATTTCTCTTTTTACATTCCAGCTGAAAGGAAACGATGATAAGAAGCCTGCGTTTGTGCGCTTTCAGGATCCATCATACGGTTTTCATTCACTGTGTTCTCACCGTTTTCATGGACTCGGTTTTATGAAGGGAATCTACTGGATGTGTGACTTCTGAGGTCTTTGGTGTTGAGTTGGTCGCTATGCTGTTTAAAATACGATGGAAACGTGCTTTTGTCTTT
Source organism: Brachyistius frenatus (assembly GCF_029030835.1). NCBI lineage: Eukaryota > Metazoa > Chordata > Actinopteri > Embiotocidae > Brachyistius > Brachyistius frenatus. Next base: position 208,021 of record NW_027210603.1, read on the forward strand.
ACCTTTACAAAAAAAGAGGATTCCCCAATTCTCTTTGCAGCTTAATTTGACTTTTACAAGTTTTATTCTATATTTGTTTCATCCAGATGTTCTCGGTCGTCACCTTGAAGCAGCTTCAGGTGTTATTGTCGCCTCGCTGTCCGTCTTTTGTCCCCGAGCGTGTTTCTCTCCAAACCTTCGTCCCGCTCTTCCTCCTCAGCTTGGTGCCTATATTTTGATGCACATCTATAATTCATGCAGCCTTTTTTCCTTCCTTCTCCTGTCTGTGTGACCGTACATATGAATGTGTGCGTCTGAATACAAAGATTAGTGGGGGGGGGCTGCTAATGGATTCATGTATAATGCATCAGCGGTACGTTTCCGAGCCGTCGGGAGCCCACGAAGCTCAGGACCACCTCGCTGTGGGCCGTCGTCTCCGCCAGCTGGAGGCTAAGAAAGCAGCATTTTTCCCGCTCTGATGCTCAGTGTGGACGAGAAGGATGAAATCTGTACGACCGTCTCGGACCGGTCGGCCTCCTCACTGTGGTCCGGTCATATGTTTCATCGTGCATCAATATCATCCACATAAAACCTGCGAAACTGAATTGTTCTTCTGTTAATAGTTATTTCACGTTGGCCGCCATGAATCCACACTGAGACTCTGTGGATTGTTGGATTTGCAAATGAACTTTGAGCCTGTCCGTGTGTGTGAACTGTTTACACCAAACACAGTCTGTCCTGGATCTGATCGCTGCCCCGCGACTAAAGTAAACACAGATTCAATATGTCACCTGTAAATTTTCACTTTCACTCAGCTTCTGTTGACGTTTTTAGATTTTCAGTAAAATTTTACATCCTGGGTCCTGGAATATCAGGAGATTTTGTTTGCATGTTTAAATTTTAGTCGTACACAGCCGAAAAACAAGTGCAAAGTTTGCATGTTTGCACGGTTCATTATCGATCTAACACAGAGCAAACATGAAAAAAGGAAACATCTGATGTGAAAAAAGGGAGATAAAACAGGAAATCATTGTTTGTGGCAGGAACAGGTGTAATCGAGCTGCAGGCGTCTTCATCCTTTCAGCAAAGTGTTGTTCACACACCGACACGCTGAGTGTTGTTTAAAAGCAGTGTTTGACCCAGGTGGTCGTTCCTGGTGTGTGTGTGTGTGTGTGTGTGTGTGTGTGTGTGTGTGCGTGCGTGCGTGCGTGCGCAGAGGGATTGTCTTTCGTACCCTTGGTGCTCACCTCGTGTCAGAGGTCATGTAACAGAACCTGATCCGACCACCAGATGCCTGCAACATGTACGCTCTGATTAAATTATGTGGAAGCAGAAGTCAAAGAGAGAAGATGCTGGTTGCCATGGAGGTTATTATGTCCTGTCCGTCCTACCGCTTTTATTTCCTGGCTCCTTGTTAGAAGAAAATATAAGTTAAGTTTCTAGCGTGGGATTTTTACATATAAATAAATGTCTGTTTTCTGAGTCTGTCACTGTTAAATCTGTCTGAATATATCCCGTGTTGTGTCTGGTGAGACATTCCCACCCCGGCAGAATGAATGCACTGAGCATGCTCTATGGGCACAGCACTGCACTATGGCTAACTTCCTGTTTAGCCTGATGCTAACTTGAATAGGGATAAAATAAGACTTTGTAAATGTTATCGGGCCGAACTAATCAAACTCTGACGGTAAAACGGGTCATTTCACAGAACTTCTGTTACCTTTGGTTTCATTTATCCACTTTTGATCCACGACTGTAGCGATGGAGTCGTATGGAGACCTAAGCACGTGTTGTTGACGAGGGTTTTGCAATTACTCTGCGAGTAACACATTTGTTTTTGAACATCACATTTATTCTCCCTTAATGAATTTGTTGTTTTTTCCAGAATCTAAAAATGTCTTTTCAGATCAAATTCAAATATGTAATTTGAAATGCTCGAATGTTTTGGTCATATTGACACCCGAGTTTGTCAGAGCGTTATAGAAGCAGCGACCGAGGCTCTGATCCTTATAATGAGTCATTAACGTCCGTTCTGCCTCCATGAAACAGAAAGAACTGCTTTTGATAGTTGGACCGTCAGCGTGCTGAAAATGAAATAATGCCGTTTAAAGTGCTGTCTGGTTGATGTGTGACTCTCGTCACCGGAGAAAACTCATGAATCATCCACCTCCGCAGCAATTAGAGGAACGATTCAGAAATCAAGAGAAGACGGGTGGAAAGAAAGAATAAGACCGAATTTACAGGAGTTTAGATTTCAGGTGGGAAGTAAATATCTGGCCTGTTTTTCATATCAGATCAGAAACATGGTGAGTCATTACATTACATTACATCACATTACATTACATTTATCTGACGCTTTTATCCAAAGCGACTTGCAATAAGTTTATTTCAACCATGAGGGTTCAAAACCAGAACAACAAGAATCAAGAAAATACAATTTCTTCCAGAAAGCCGAACTACAAAGTTCTATCAGTAAGTTCCATTTTAAGATACTAAAGTTCTGCTGTTCAAGGTGAAGGAGGAAGCAGACAGACGTCTTCCTCAGGTCAGAAGAGGACGGCGATGTCGAGCGCCACTGAGGGAGAGAATGCAAATAGAAGAGGAGAATAACACGTCGGAGAGAAGTTGAGTTTATGATGATGCTCGGAGGAACGTCAGCCTTGAAAGGGTTGGAGAGGAACGGCTGCTCTGACGACTGGAACAAAATGTTTCTGTCTCTGAGACAAACACAGCTGATGGAAAACATCCTCCACGCTGCTGTTGCTCACCGGTCCTGATGCTGACAGCTGATCAGACAGCTGATCACACAGCTGATCAGACAGGTGATCACAGAGCTGATCACAGAGCTGATCACAGGTGATCACAGGTGATCACACAGGTGATCAGACAGCTGATGACGGGAGCATATTACATTAAAAAAAAAAAAAGAAAAAAAAAGAAACATCCAGCAAAAGTCGACCATAACATCAAAAATCCTGCAGAGCATTTGTTGGAAAGACGATACACAGAACAACGATGTCCTCTGAGGTGCCTTTCTACACACACACACACACACACACACACACACACACACACACACACACACACACACACACACACACACACACACACACACACACACGGAGGCCGAATGCAATTCTAGTTTGATGGATGGAAACGCGCTGCAGATGAGGTCATTTCTCTGAGACAGGACGAGGTGAGACTGCGGACGACAGCGATGGGACGCTGAGACGAGTGGGACGGCAGGACATTAATCGCGGGAGACAGCGGGCGGGATCAGCTGAGGAGACGGTCTCGTCCCTTCGTCTCCCGTCGTCACCACTCGGAGACGGACGGCCTTAAGAGACCGTGATGAAACATTGGCGTGAGGTCCCGCCGGCAGGACGCCGAGTTAACTACCGAAGTCCCCGCTGGCCTTGACTGCCAGTGATTGAAACGAACCTTGAAATCCTCCATGGACAAGTGTCTCCAAATCTAACGTGGACGCTGCGTCGACCAGACTCTAGTCATTATATCTCAGCCGTCCTGTCCTCGTAAACACCATATCTCAAGAAAGGCGTGGGGGGGCAGGTCAAAGGTCAAGGTCACCATGACCCCACTTTGGTAGGTAGGTAGGTATATACTTTATTAATCCCCGAGGGGAAATTTTTTGACACATTCACATGAACATCATATCTTAAGAACGCCTGGATGGATTTTCTTCAAATGTGGCAGAAACATTCACTTGGCATCAAGGAGGAACTGATTCGAGTTTGATGGTCAAAGGTCAAAGTTCAAGGTCACTGTTACCTCATGTCCCTCTCGTCCACCTGTCTCGTTCTCGTGAAAGCAATATCCAAAGAACGCTTTGAGGGAATTTCTTTAAAACAGTCACTTGGTACCAACAATGGGCTGATAAGATTATGGTAGTGAAAGGTCAAAGGTCAAGGCCACTGTCCCATCATATGGGCCCATGCTCATGAACACGATATTTCAGGAAATCTTTGAGGGAATTTCTTTAAATTTGGTGCAAATGTTCATTTTAACTCAAAGACGAACTGATTATATTTTGGTGGTGAAATGTCGAACAAACATGAACTGCAGGTAAACTACAACCTGAGTGTTCAGCGGAGGCGTACAACAGCCAGACAGACATTCTAGTTTCCTTCTTGGTTTTGATCCGACCGCCTCGTCTCGTCAGCTCTGGCCTCCGCTTCTTGAAAGCGTTCAGGCCGGTCACGGAGCCAGGATCCGTTATCACAGCGTAGCAGATGGAAGCGATTCATAATTGATGTTGATTCTCGAAGTATTTGCAGGGATGAAGGAGCATCGAGCAGAAGGATGCTGTAAGAGAAACGAGCCGCTGTACGTCCCAGCGAAGGATGAAGTCACGCGTTCTCCTCTGAGGACTGAAGTGTTGTAACGAGGGCACAGAACAGAAATCACGTTGCATTCATGCTATAGAAACAGGGATTGTGTTAAAATGTCTTCTGTGAGGTGCAAACATTCAGATCTTCCTCCACATTCACTCGGCCTACATGCAGGAAGTGGAATCTCATCCCGCTCTGCTTTGGCAGCAGTTGTCAGCCTGCTGTCCAGACTTGCTCTTTGCCCGAGGCATTGTAGCCATCTGTTGGACAAGTCTTTCAAACAGACGAGATGTGTGTGTGTGTGTGTGTGTGTGTGTGTGTGTGTGTGTGTGTGTGTGTGTGTGTGTGTGTGTGTGTGTGTGTGGTGTGTGTGTGTGGTGTGTGTGTTTCATGCATTTTCTCAAGCGCACGCGTGTTCTTGCAAGCTGCTTCCATTTCCTCCTCGATGGGTCCTGAGAATAGGAAGTGGCACATGTGTCTCTCGGAGGGCCTCTGGTCTCAGTCCGGTTTGGCACATTAGTCGACGCGTAGCTGAGAAGAACAGGCGGCATCGGGCCGGCTCGCGGTCGGTACGTGGGCGGCTCGTTGGAGGAAGAGTTGGAGAAATGATGGAGAATGAAATTGATTGGATTAGAGAAGAAAGGCAGTGAAGCCGGGGAGAGACGGAGAAGTGATGATGGCTGTTTTAGAGATGCGTTAGTTCATTCGGGTGGAGGTGCCAGCTTTCCCTCCGTAACGCTGCAAACTTCATCTCTACTTTTGTGTCTTTGTGTTCCCAGTTTTTGTTTATTGCTTTACTTCCTCATCTTGTATGTTCAGTGGGCTGTGTGTTAGCAGGGGATTTGCAGAATTGGAGCCTCTCATTTGTTGGATCTCAGGCTGAGAGGCTGAGAGCTGATGTCTAACGGTGGGACGAGCCCGGCCGACACATTATTCCTCTGAGGAAGAAGGAAAAATGACAACAAGTGAGCTGAACAATGATGAGTCTCAGTTTCTGCGGATGGATATCGATGTTTGGCTCTGTTGTCCTGAGATTCGAGATTTAAAACCAGCATGTGTACCTGATTTTACCGGCCGGCCGTCACCGAGAGGTCACATATTGATTTATTCAGCAAGTCTGTTCTGAAGTGGAGACAGGAAGGACCAAAGGGACGTCCCATTACAGATCAATGGGCCGGTGAGCCCTCTTTTATTAATAGTTTAAAACTTTTCCTTCTAACTTTTACGACATTCACAGCGGCAGTGTAAGAAATTTGTTTTGAAAGTGAATTGTTTACATGCCAAATTAAATGAATATGTAAATGAGCAACACATCGTCATTAAACTGCAGTAGTACGATGTGTTTTGGATATTTTGAACAGCTTGTAACATACTGGGAGAGTCGCTCGAAGATCCTCCAGACGTGTTTATATATAGTCAAATAATCGACTTTGAAAAATAATTTCTGTTAAACTATGTTGCAAAAATCCTCAAAATGACTTCTTCTCACTTGTTTAAAATTCCACAATCTCTAAATATGGAAATATATTTCATTTCTGAAATTAAACTGATGGACACAGTTCAACTCTCCTCTAATCAGTAGTAAGATGATAGATCTTCTAGGAGACCGGCTGGCGAGAGCAGTTGTCCTGCTGACTGACAAGGAGGCGGAGCCTTGTGAATAACGTGCGGTTCTGATTGGAGGAGTCCGAGCCTGAACTCCCACAGCGGGCCTGTGTTCTCGGCTCTCAGGGGCCCACACTGCTGCCTTTGTGTGGCGCTGCCGGTCCCACCAGGACGACTCACACTTGCTCCAAACACAGCACAGGCCTTAATGCAAAGGGGGGGCGGGGCTTTGAGAGGGCTGCAGGATGCTGACGGTGAGTTGGTCGCGAGTCTCCACACATAAACAGCGTGAACAACTTTTCATTCTCGACTTTTCTTTTATCCTCGGACTTGTCCGTTTCATCTCGCTTTACCGACTAACAAAACTCTGGAGACGCTGCGGGCGTGTCGGGAATCCTCACGGCGTTTCATCACTGGTCAAACGTGGGAGTCGATGGAGCTGCTCTCACATCCTGAAAGTCCTTATTAGGGCGTAGGTGTCACCATTAACCAAAAAGACGAGTGGATATAAAAGTAACGCTCTTGTTTTCAGCACTCGAGACCAACAGCTCTCACAAATGTCCAGTTTGACATCTGAAGGTCGTCCGCTCCCGGACCACCTCGGAGACGTCCGACACCTCGGACAGCGACAGGTGCTGCCTCCCTTTTATGGTCATTACTTCCTGTCTGGTTGGAACCGAGCTGCTGACACAATAAACATGAAGACTGAGGTGAAGCTCGGCGTGCCAGTAAAAGCCTTCACGGCTGTGAGGCTGTAACATTCACACCTCCGGTTGTATTTGAAGCGTCCTGCTGGGCGCCCGGAGCCTGAAACCGCCCGTCTGCACGGCGGCAACACGCATCTCCTCTGGGACCTCAATCATAATTGTATTTCAATCCTGATCAGCACCGTGTTCATCTGATCCCCACTTCCAGGTGCGATCATTTGGGTCCTAATAAAGCCCAGAACACAAAACCACTGCGTCCCACGACGCCTCTGAACACAGCAGTCATTTCCTTTATCGGCTCTCTGACATTTAACTGAATGAAAGCAGCGGCTCCCTGGAGCAGCAACACTTTGTTTTAGATTTGTCACATGACCTGAGGGGATCCGTGTGCTCTCGCTCCTCTTCTGTAATTAGTGGAGCTTCTTTCGTCTGCGGCCACCTGAGACTTCGGGCCGATCCTGGTTCTGTCTGGACGTTGAATGGAGGGCGTCCAGAAAGGATGTCAGTCACTCGGTGTGTCCGTCATCTGACCTCAATACGTCTCGTGAATGACACCAACCTCCGTTTGTCCGTCTGTCACGGGTCGGGCCCCCCTCCGTCCTGCTACAGCTGGACCTCCATAGTCCCATGGGCTCGCTGGCACCGGTTCACCTGGCACCGGTTCACCTGGCACCGGTTCACCTGGCTCCGGTTCACCTGGCTCCGCCTCCCTGTTGGTTCTGTTGGTCTCATTATGACCCGTCAGTAATCGGACAGCTTCTGCAGTCTTGCTGAGAGATTTACAAATTCCCTGTTGCTTCTCCTTGTTGTACATGTTGTCACTCTAAAACTCTCTTCCTCTGCAACACACAAAGAAATAGATGATCTGCACACACACATTCTCCTCCTCCTTCTCCTCCTCCTTCTCCTTCTCCTTCTCCTCCTTCTTCTCCTTCTCCTCCTTCTTCTCCTTCTTCTTCTTCTCCTTCTACTCCGCCTCGTCTTCGACGAATTGTTGAATTAAATGTGTCTTTTCTTTTCTCCTGAATAAAAGTCTATCACCTGGTTCAAAGGTTTATCTCTGTGACGATGGTGCACTCGGTTACTACGGTTACCATTGTGGTTACTGTAGAGAGCCTCTGGTCACTGCTGAGTCATGAAATGTTTTTCCAAACAGTCTTTGGAAAGAACTCGTGTTGACTGTAGTGTGTGTGTGTGTGTGTGTGTGTGTGTGTGTGTGTGTGTGTGTGTGTGTGTGTGTGTGTGTGAGAGAGAGAGAGAGAAAGTGACACTTCCTGTCTCTGTTTTTCTGCAGGTCAGGAGAAGTTTTGTGTTTTACAGTCGAACCATTTGAACATCAGACAGTTTCCACTTCGTCCAGTAAAGAGAGCTGCTGGTTATTTGTTAATCAAAGCAGCAGCGTCACAAAGCTGAGAGTCAAAAACCACCGCTGACTTCTAACAGTTATCAGATTCAGCTGGACAAACTCCAAAGGGCATGTTTACTGTGTGTGTGTGTGTGTGTGTGTGTGTGTGTGTGTGTGTGTGTGTGTGTGTGTGTGTGTGTGTGTGTGTGTGTGTGGCTCCACACTTGTTTTTAGTTTTGAATCTGTCTCACCTTATTTGAGCACTTTAAATAGTGATTTGCTTTTTGTACCATTTTTTCTGGACTTTGGTTGGTTGAAAGTGTCTCTCTCTCTCTCTCAGGCATCCCAAAAGGCAAACTGGATATTTAGATGACAACTTGATGAATTCAGAGTTCTTGGTTATTATTTTAGTGTTTAAACCTCAGAGATCATTAAATAAGTTTGTGTGCAGACTTTTAATAGAAGACATATTTTACTTCCATGACGTTCTGGCTTTAAACCGTCTGTGATATGATTCATTTATTTGAGTATTTCATCTGCATTCTGACAGAATAACCAGATTAATATTGAGTGCACACTTCTGTTGACTCAGAGAGAGTCTGTCTTCCTTTAGTGTAACAATACGACAGACTGAACAGCAGAGCTGAGTTGGACCTTCGTCAGCATGAGAGCGTCCCGGTGCGTCTGAACATATCGTCCTCTCAGACCTTCGACTCTCGTGCTGTTTTTTTTTAGTTTTATTGCATTTAAACGACACCACACCTTTAAATCTTTAAAGTCTTTATATGTTTATTAAAAGTGTTTATTAAAAAGCAGACTCGTCTCTGATGCAGCAGCCCGTCTGAACTCCGTGGAGGAGCTGACAGCTGTCTGTGGAAAATGTCCCGGCCCACTCGGACCCGCGGGCTGCACTGAGCATGTGCGTAGTAGTGTATTTTGAGGGTCATCCCAGAAAGACTCCTCCCCAGGGTGAGTTGTGAGTGCAGAGTGCACTGACAGGCCCCCCCTGGGTGTGTGTGTAGTGTGTAGTGTGTGCAGTGTGTGTTAGGTTCCTTGTGGCAGATGAGCTCTCTGAGGTCGCCTCGGGCCGTTAGAATAAACAGCAGCAGATAAGAAAAGTCCGGATCCATTAAAACGTTCACCAGGATGAAGAGACGTAAAGAAAGAGTCCAGATGTGAGGAGGAGGGAGGGGAGGGGGGTCCAGATGTGAGGAGGAGGGAGGGGAGGGGGGTCCAGATGTGAGGCGGCCCCACTGGCTGCCTGTTTACATGTCTCCTCTCAGCAGCGTATTTTTAACCTGATGTCTTTGTTCTCTCTGCAGGTGCTGGTGAGTCGGGGAAGAGCACCATTGTGAAGCAGATGAAGTGAGTGACTCCTCATTGTTTGGCTTTTCCTCCCATCCTGAATACCCACTTCATATATTTTAACAGCAAAAGTACACAGAGTATATACAGTGGGTACGGAAAGTATTCAGACCCCTTTAAATTTTTCACTCTTTGTTTCATTGCAGCCATTTGCTGAAATCAAAAAAGTTCATTTTATTTCTCATTAATGTACACTCAGCACCCCATCTTGACAGAAAAAAACAGAAATGTAGAAATTTGTGCAAATTTATTAAAAAAGAAAAACTGAAATATCACATGGTCATAAGTATTCAGACCCTTTGCTGTGACACTCATATTTAACTCACATGCTGTCCATTTCTTCTGATCCTCCTTGAGATGGTTCTACTCCTTCATTGGAGTCCAGCTGTGTTTAATTAAACTGATTGGACTTGATTAGGAAAGGCACACACCTGTCTATATAAGACCTTACAGCTCACAGTGCATGTCAGAGCAAATGAGAATCATGAGGTCGAAGGAACTGTCCAAGGAGCTCAGAGACAGAGTTGTGGCAAGGCACAGATCTGGCCAAGGTTACAAAATAATTTCTGCAGCACTCAAGGTTCCTAAGAGCACAGTGGCCTCCATAATCCTTAAATGGAAGAAGTTTGGGACGACCAGAACTCTTCCTAGACCTGGCCGTCCAGCCAAACTGAGCAATCGTGGGAGAAGAGCCTTGGTGAGAGAGGTAAAGAAGAACCCAAAGATCACTGTGGCTGAGCTCCAGAGATGCAGTAGGGAGATGGGAGAAAGTTCCACAAAGTCAACTATCACTGCAGCCCTCCACCAGTCGGGGCTTTATGGCAGAGTGGCCCGACGGAAGCCTCTCCTCAGTGCAAGACATATGAAAGCCCGCATAGAGTTTGCCAAAAAACACATGAAGGACTCCCAGACTATGAGAAATAAGATTCTCTGGTCTGCTGAGACCAAGATTGAACTTTTTGGCGTTAATTCTCAGCGGTATGTGTGGAGAAAACCAGGCACTGCTCATCACCTGCCCAATACAATCCCAACAGTGAAACATGGTGGTGGCAGCATCATGTTATGGGGGTGTTTTTCAGCTGCATGTACAGGACGACTGGTTGCAATTGAAGGAAAGATGAATGCGGCCAAGTACAGAGATATCCTGGAAGAAAACCTCTTCCAGAGTGCTCTGGACCTCAGACTGGGCCGAAGGTTCACCTTCCAACAAGACAATGACCCTAAGCACACAGCTAAAATAACAAAGGAGTGGCTTCAGAACAACTCTGTGACCATTCTTGACTGGCCCAGCCAGAGCCCTGACCTAAACCCAATGGAGCATCTCTGGAGAGACCTGAAAATGTCTGTCCACCAACGTTCACCATCCAACCTGACGGAACTGGAGAGGATCTGCAAGGAAGAATGGCAGAGGATCCCCAAATCCAGGTGTGAAAAGCTTGTTGCATCATTCCCAAGAAGACTCATGGCTGTACGAGCTCAAAAGGGTGCTTCTACTCAATACTGAGCAAAGGGTCTGAATACTTATGACCATGTGATATTTCAGTTTTTCTTTTTTAATAAATTTGCACAAATTTCTACATTTCTGTTTTTTTCTGTCAAGATGGGGTGCTGAGTGTACATTAATGAGAAATAAAATGAACTTTTTTGATTTCAGCAAATGGCTGCAATGAAACAAAGAGTGAAACATTTAAAGGGGTCTGAATACTTTCCGTACCCACTGTATATACTGAAGCTTTTCTAATATTTATTTGAGGAGTATAAGCATTATGTAATTCATAAACATAGATTCGCATTAGTAGCATTAATACCTCCTGAAATCATCAGGAAGTAGTTCAGTGTCTTTCATTCGTGATCTCACGCATGAACAACACGTGAATTAAACTTTAGCTAAAATGAGTACATCATAAATTATTATGATTTATTAAAACATGATCAGGATGAATTCTTTGCAAACTTCCTGATGATTTCATGAGATTAATTTATGAAGTCCTGCAGGAATGAGTTCATAATAATTCATTCATTCCTGAAGGGAAGTGTTACCCCGACATTGAAAGATTAAAGCATCACGTCAGTTTATGGATAATAAAAATACAAACATAACATCACATGTTTGAATCTCAGCATTCATCCTTCTCTCATGTTTTTATTCATCATCATATTTCATAAAGTGTATTTCCATCCACACTTTTTTTTTAAATGTGGATTCTCACTTTTGTCTAAATCTAAAAGTGGAAATATTTTTTTTCTGCTTGAGGTGGAAATAATGAATGAATAAAGGCAAAAGGAGACAGTGCAATAAAATGAGATTTAGTGAATAAATCACATATCAAACATGTGACTTCAATAAAGAGACAAAAAAATTGTAGCAGAGAACTTTTTCAATATAATACTGTGAAGAAATTAGCATCCAACATTTATTATCATTTTGTATGTTTGGTTGATATTTTCCTAAACTTCAGATTAAACCTGAAACTGTCAGACAACAGGTTTTTTTTGTCTAAATAATCTGAGATGTGAAGCGATGAGATGGAGGGGGCGTTGAAACACTAGTTTACTTTGTGTTCGTGTCCTCTGAGCTCTGATTACTGTGTATTGAAGCATAGATGAAGCTGCTGGTTTCCTGGCGCCAGTCTCTCTGAAACGCTCGCTAATTGTCCTCAAAGCAAGTGTTGAGAAGACGGTGCTACATGAGCATCTCCACCCCGTGAATGCATGAAAGAATATCCCAGTTTCTTGCTGTCCCCGAAGAATAAAATCGATTTAAAACCACTAATCACGTCACACAAACTCACATTCAGTCCTGTAAAGTTGACAAACATCCACATCAGTGAAAACTCCGCCGTGCTTCAGGTTTTTGATGTAAAATTAGTCCCAAACAACTCTGTGTTCCTTTGAAAGATGCACGAATAATACATTTAATGGATGATATGTGTGTCATTTTCCTTTTTATAATCCTGACAGCAGGATGATGATGCTGGGAAAAATGTGTCAGAAACATCATGGACGAATTCAATCTAGTTTTAAAGAAAATTCGTAATAGTTGCAGTTCGACACACAAATTCAGACTAAAAAAGTATAAATATGTTTTCAAGAAATCTGACAGTCACAGGAAATAACAACATTAATAGAATTAAAATCATCCTCTTTTATAGTTCAGTTTTAATATTTCCTTAATTAATTAGTTATTTTTAATAGCAATCATGAGATTTTAAAATGAGAAGGAATTAGTCTATACAATACACTTATATTACAGAGGTCAAAGGTCATCTCACACCTCTAACAGATTTCAAGTTGATGTGAAGTTAATCTGAGAAAGAGATTATTTTTCATCCTTCATCTGGACGGTAATAAATCTTTTTACTCTCCGAGTCACAAAATCATCAACTGTGAGTTTTAGGAGAAATTCTTCTTTGGTGGAAGTTTGGAAACCAAAACACGACGACATCTGAGATTTACCTCTTCACCTTTAGTCTGATGTTGTGTTACAGAAAATATGTGTTCTGCTGTGCGTCGTCACCAGATTCTAAATTTGTTAAAACTCACTTCATTATTTTACAAAAGTTCAACTTTCTGGAGTTTATTTATTCTCCAAAAATCCCTCTGATTTGTGCGTCTTTGTACTTTTGATGCAGATGTAGTTCACAAACTCAAAGTTCCTCCAAGATTTTGCCTTTTTAGTTTTTTGTGCTTGTTGCGATGTTTGGAAATGTTTTGAAAGTGTTTATATGCTGTAATACGAGCTGCTGCAGAACTTCTGTTTCGGAAATCGAGGGAATTTTGCAAATTTGAAAGCTCCTGCAAATATTTTGGAGATTGTTTGAATTTTGGTCATTTATTGTGATTACAAGTGAAGATTGTTGACGGGAGCAGTAAAAAAACAAAAAAACAGACAACAAATGAATGAACATTCAGAGTTTTATGTTTAAATAGATAAGATCAGCTGCAGAAAACTATTTAGTTGAAGTTTTCCAAACGCTCTTGAAGATCATTTTCCCGAATCCTTTAAAGCGTTGTGTGTCTGGGGAACAGCGGAGGCTTTCAGCAGTTTTGGCTGAGCCTCTCGGGGCTTCACAGCGGGCTCACTTGCATTTTAATGAGGTCCCATTCACAGCCAGCGACCCTCCTGGCGGCCCGGCTCGGCTCTCTAGGCTGAGACGGGCCGGGGGAGATGCTTCTGTTTGGTTTCCAGCCTCCTGCTCTTTCAAACCCATTTCTCTCCTCGCTGCTCCAGAAGCCAGTAAACATTTGTTTTAGTGTCTTTTACCTCAGAGATGCAAAATCACAGCGATTCACTCGACCCTGCAGTAAAACATGCAGAACTACATGTTTATTCATGAATCCAATGCGATAGAAATTAAATATGAGGATGAATTGAGTTGATAGAAGAAAACAATCTTAACGTAACTTTAGCAATTAGCCGTCAAATACCAAACAAACAGGCGTATTAGTTGGTAACTTATACAGTATTTCTCTGTATTCTGTGACAATAATATCAGCACTAACATCTTTCCCTCGTTACCAGGATCATCCATGAGGACGGATATTCAGAAGACGAGTGTAAGCAGTACCGAGCGGTCGTCTACAGCAACACCATCCAGTCCATCATGGCCATCATCAAGGCCATGGCCAACCTCAAGATCGACTACGAGGAGGCTGCCAGAGCGGTACGTCTCCCAAATCACACCATGTCATCCTCTGCAACAGAAACACAGACCTGTAATATCATGAAGGTTACAGATAGTTGTTAAACAGACTCGGGTTGAAGTGCTTCACTGTTCATCTCATTGGTGTTTAACCCTTTAAACCCTACAGGCTGTTTTCAGGCTCATTTCACTACCTTCACTTTTCAGCTCAAATCTTGGTCATCATTGGGGCCAACCATTCACTCTCTACCTTGTTTTTCTCAGGACAGTCCAGGCTATGCAAATCTTTTATCATTTAATTTGATAATACTTAGAGATTTTTCTAATAGTCCTTATATCAAGGGGAAAAAAAAATGTTTTTTTTCTAATGAAATTGTTATGTTTTGACATTTATCTCACCATAAAATATTGTGAGTAGGGAAATATTTTTATAGTTGTGTAGAGGAGATTGCCCAGAATCTGGTGACGTCTGAACCATGTTTGTGGGACACTGTATGACTCAGCAATTGAAATAAATATGTAGTCAGAGCCTGATGGAAAATAAATGTCACTAATGACTCCAGACTGTAACGACGATGAAATCTGAGGAAACTTTAAAGTCGATTCGTCACACAGACGAAACACTGACATCGCTGGAAAGCTCGAGTTGTGCAGTTTCATTGGATATCTGCTGCATCATTCTGTGATAGACACTCGCTGAGCAATTCAACCCAGAGGAAGTGGTGGGAATTTGGATGCAATTTGGGTCCATGGTGCTCTAAAGGTTAATAGTAGGAAGTAAACCTGCTTTAAGTATAAAGATATAAAGCTGCTCTTCTCCCGACTCCGTCTCAACCTCTCCTATCTCACCTTCAGGATTTGAGGCAGCAGAAATTATGCAGATCGAGAATTTCTCTGGAGTGCAGTGAGATAATTTCTACTATAAAATCCGGTGAGGGCAGCAGATGCTGAAGCTGGACGCCTGCAGTGGATCTATTTTCTGTCACGTGTGAACGTGTTGAAGGAGAAGCACCTCCAGGCGTTACTCACCACGACAAGTCTTTCTTCTGTGGAGACATCATCTTATCATCATGTGAACAGACATTTTCACAACACTACCAGACCACTGGTTTAGATATTAGGCGTGTTAACTTGACTGTACCTTCATCAGTGTGTAGGATCGTCTCCTGGAAGTCCAGAAACTTGATGTTATGCCGCAAAAGGCCAGAAAAAGTTAGAATTTTACATTTCGTTAAAAATCATACACTTTACAGAAAAACTAAATTCACAGTCAGTGAAGTTTGTAATGATAGTTTTCAGCCTTCTTTCTGCAGTTATGAACTCGGATTATCTCAAACTTTGTTATTATGAACGGCTTCCTGGGCAACGAACACGGGACATTAAAGAGCAATAGATGTCAAAGCTTTACAACGTGCTGCTCGTCGGCTCTCTGCCCCGCCAAGAACAACGAGGGTTAATCGACCTTTATTTCATTTGTAGAGAGACCTACTGTATCTAACCATGTGTGTGTATCTTCTCCTTCCCAGGATGATGCCCGCCAACTGTTTGCGCTGTCGGCAGCAGCAGAGGAGCAGGGCATCCTGCCAGAGGACCTGTCCAACGTCATCACGCGGCTGTGGGGCGACGGCGGCGTGCAGAGCTGCTTCACGCGGGCCCGAGAGTACCAGCTCAACGACTCGGCGGCCTAGTGAGTGTCTCAGCGGCCTGCAACAACACGGAGATTACCGTGTAGCAACACTAAACGCAGCAGAATGACGCTCTGAAAACATGCTGATTCAACAGTTTCTGATCCTCACTGACATAAAAGAGAGAAATGATGATGTGATTTGGACTCTGGTGGTTAACTCGACTCAGCTGCACTGGCAGCTTCACGTGCTCGAAGGGTGTCTTTAATTTCATTAAATGCAACATAATATGATGCATAAGTAGTCTTATAATGAAGAAGCGGCGTTTTCCTGCACACTGAAGGTGTTTGGTTTGATTCTCTCATCTGTTTTGTGCAAGAAAATAATTCAACAATACTACAAAGGATAAATTGTTTAGATTTGAGTTATTTTTACCACAAAATCGTACTTAAATGTTGTATTGCATCATGTGTGCAGTTCTATGTTTTAAGTATCCATTTCCATAAATGTCCTGTTTGAACACATGAAGGAAATCAGTGGTTTACAAAAAAATGATCAGCGTCACAACTGAGAACTGTCGTCAATATTATGTTTTTATCTCTAACAGAAAAAGAGGAGTGTAATGATTTTAAAGTCTCATATTCCTTAATGAGCATCGATAACCTCCAGCTAGCTCTGGAATAATCAAACATCTCTTCTTAATGCTACTCTGACTTTCCTGTTGTTTTGATTTTCTAGTTGAAACTTTTCTCTGGATTGTGTTCAGTTATTTCTAATACTGTTGATATGCCGTTACATTATGTACGACGTGTTTTTGCATTGTCATACAGATCATTAAGAAAACCTGCACAGAGAGTATTAATAATGACGAATAATGTTGACCTTTATAAAGCCGGTCACGTCTCTGATCTGCAGCAGGACAGTGAAGCTCCGCCTCCTCCTGCAGCTCCTAATTACCTCACTGCCCCTCTGTTCGCTGCTGTCCTCTGCCTGTGTTAAACAGGGAGAGCGTGTCAGAGGTGAGAGGTGGTTCTCTCTCCGACTCTCAGGATGAACTGCTGCATTGATTTCTGTTGAACTGATGAAGCAGAGACTCTTCCAGACGGAGCTGTGAAGTGCTAAGTGTTCCTCCAAATGATCGCTCTGCAGCCGAGGCAGCATTTAACCTCCAGGGGGAGCGATGCTGGTCTTTGTTTGTGTTGGCCGGTTTAAACATAAAAGCGAGAGGGGGGGGGGGGGGGTCGACTTTACAGAGTGCCGAGGGAGAGGAGGCTGCTGTAAGAGAGGATCTGGCACTGGACCATAATCCATGTGTGAGCACCTGCTGAGAGGAGAAGAGAAAGGAGGAGATAAATAACAGCTCACATTAACAACCTCTCTCCTCACACTCTGTCTGATTAAGAAAAACAGGAATGTGTACTCTACTCTGAAAATAATGGATACAGCTGTAATTTAAAGAAACCAGCTTCACCTTTACTCACATCTGAGTCTATTCAAATCGGGCTTTTGCACTATAATTTGTCTGTTCTCGGTCTCTCATTGTTCTTTATTTCAGTAAACATCACAATATTCAACATGGTGAGAAGGTTCAACCACAGACTGTTTATTGTTTTAATTAAAAAATCCCTCATTCATTAGAAAAGAAGATTCAAGAACACCTGTTTTTGGGGGCGTGTCTGTTTGATTGACAGGCCTGCGGTGCAGTCAGGTTACAGCTATCGGTGGGCGGGACGTAGTATCGTCAGGTTTCCAATCAGATCGGTCAGATCCACCGCTGGCTCCTCCCCCCAGCTCGTCCAAATATGGTCACTTCCTGCTCCGAACGAATAAGATGGCGACGAACAGAATCTGAACTGGAGGATTCATAACGTTCACAAAATGATGGCTTAAGTCACTGCTGCTTGGTTTCAGCATCTCTTTTAAAACCATTGATGAACTTAGAAAACAAATTCATTTAATCTTCAGATCTTCTGACAGGTGTGTAAATGTGATGTGAGGACTGTGCAGGCAGCAGGATTATGATGAAACTGTCACCCGGGGGATGAAGTGTTGGTGTGAAGGCTCAAACATTTACACACGGGCTGCAGCTCATGTGGGATTAGATTTGGTCGCAGCTCTTTGTTGTCCAGTAACTCGGAGTTGGTTTGACCTGCAGCCGTTTGTGTGACGGTGAACAGGAAGAGTTAGAAGTTCTTTTGTGCACGTGTGAATGAAGAGATGATTTTTGAATTTCTCACCATGCAGCATAATCATGTTTAATGAGGAAACACTAGAGCTCCCAGAATCCTTCCTCACGATGCTTTACCTCCTTCATTGACCGTCGTTTTCAAACGGTGCTTCACAGACAGCTGCAACGGATTCAGAACATTTCTGTCTATTTTACAGAAACTAGAAATTAAACACAGATTGAAGTTCAGGATTTCTTGTTGCTGTGATGGTGAAGTACGTTTACTTCAACATCTGGATGAGTTGGGTCTCGTGTGGTTTCTGTAAGGCATCCAGATGTGAGAAGTTTTGGATTTTTATTCCTGATTAGTTCTGAATTATTAAGATAAATAAAGGAAATGTTCATGACCGTTTTAAAGATGTTTGAAGGTAAAGCATGGAGGCTGCAGATGATCCAGACTTCAGTGCGATCTGTGACAGACAACTTTACATCTGACCCGAGCAGAGCGTCTTCAGATCGTTTGAGGTCAAAGGTCAACACTCCTTATTTAATATAGGTCTAATGTGTTTGTTTCCTCCCGTCAGCTACCTGAACGACCTGGAGAGGATAGCCAAGCCCGACTACATCCCCACACAGCAGGACGTGCTGCGGACCCGAGTGAAGACCACGGGCATCGTGGAAACACACTTCACCTTCAAGGACCTGCACTTCAAGTAAGACTCCTCGTTCCATGATTAACGGTGTGAAACCACGTCATCGTGCAGCTCCACGTTTCATTTCACCTGCAGAAGGTCACAACTGAATAATTCACTCGCGAGTCGGGACGAAGTGGACGAAACAGAAAAAACACAGGTTCATTTCAAATATTCTGGATGTTTCCAGGAGCAGTTTTAAACATTAATGTTAATATTGTCTGCGAGACCGTTTCTAAAAGTATCTGAGAGCTGAAGAAAAGAAGTTTGATTTTCAAGGATTTCAAATGTTTGATTTCTATCTGCAGATAATAATCCGTCTTTAAACTCTTTATGAAAGCAGTCAGGAGATATCGTGTTTGTGTGCGAATGAGTCACAGATAAATATTTGTACAAAAGTTTATTTGGGGATTTTGCCAGAACACATTGTTTCCTGTTTTTTGGAAAATTGGCAGAAAGAAAAACATTTGTTTTTCCGACATGCAGAGAATTCAGAAGCTGAAGTGAAAATGGTGTCATCACATCCGTCACTGGACCGCTCGCACAGAAAAACCACGACAATAACAACATGAAGTCATCGAGTCAGATCTTTTAGTGACTGAATATTTCCCACGTCAGCAATAAAGAGATGAATAAGGGAATAAAAACTCCTGCTGACCTTCAGTGTTTTGATCTGAACTTCAGTTTTCAGCCACGTTTCTCAGAACTGTTTTTATTTCTACAATAAGAGTGTTTATGATTCCTGTTAATAATGTATTACTCGTTTTCATCGTTTACCCAACACGAACACATCAAACGTACTTTATCTGATGGAGACAGCAGTGACTCACCACTTCAACTTTGGAACAAAAGAGTTGGAAAATATCCAGAATAAAAGAAGTCTCCACAGTTTGATGCAGTCAGTGTGTGCACTCCTGCTTCATCTCTGTAATAACAGATTTATTCTGTTGCTTTTGAAAGACATAAACCTCCTGCGGTCCCTCTCCGTCATATATTCAGAACCGTGGAGGTAAACGGTCCGAAGTGTGCCACTGTCGTAACGAGCGCTGCTTCCTCGGCCTCCGGCTGTCTGCTGATCTCTGATCGACCCAGAAACTCCTCAGCAGGAAGAAGGAAACGAAAGTGATGCTGCAAACAGTTTCTCTTGTCTGTCAGGGTCGGATGAAGGACGTCTTCGGTCTCATCCATCCGTCGTCACGGATACGTCAGAAAGCATCTTAGTGAAACACCTCAACCTCCCGTTACCATAGCGACATTTTAGTAGAGCGAATGTACTGAGATGTCAGGAGATGACGTCCCGCCCTGAACGGAGGAGGCTGTGAAGCTCGTCTGGCAGATTTTAAAAAGTGTTTTTTCTTCTTCGCTGCGTGCCGTCCTTCGTCTCATAAATCCAACGTGTTCCCACCATGCAGGATGTTCGATGTCGGAGGCCAGCGGTCGGAGAGGAAGAAGTGGATCCACTGCTTCGAAGGAGTCACGGCCATCATCTTCTGCGTCGCCATGAGCGCCTACGACCTGGTGCTGGCCGAGGATGAGGAGATGGTGAGGCAAACATCTTCATCTTCATATGTCACTGTAGGAAATGTAAAGTGTGTGTGTGTGTGTGTGTGTGTGTGGGGGGGGGGGGGGGGGGGGTCAGTGAACTAATTTCCTCTCTGTGACCCAGTCCTGTAATCTCTTTATCTCCACATTTGTGTCCCTCCCACCCAGAACCGGATGCACGAGAGCATGAAGCTGTTCGACTCCATCTGCAACAACAAGTGGTTCACGGAGACGTCCATCATCCTCTTCCTCAACAAGAAGGACCTGTTCGAGGAGAAGATCGCCCACAGCCCTCTGACCATCTGCTTCCCCGAGTACAGCGGTACGGCACCGAGCCTCATCGTCACGTCTGCTTCTCTTGTGATTGAAAACTGATCCAGAGTCCAGCTGCAGTTTGATCCTCTCAGAGATCATCAGTCCTTCAGAAATGAGCCGTTTCATTCTCCAAACCATATTTTACAAAACCTGACTGGTCATCAGGAGATATTTATAAAATCCTCCTCTAACCATCTGCATTCAAAACTAAATTCCTGCTGCTGTGAGACGGCTGAAGATTGAACTGTTCAATCAAGCTGTTATCAAACAAGCTAGAAATGATTTTTGTGTAACAGAGTTGTTCTGATGTCGTCACCTCCAGCTGGAAAAGATGCAGTCGGGAGCCGTAGATACAGAAAAATACTTCAATAGTGCATTTTATGATTGACGTTTAAACAATCACGTGAGATTCTTGGAAGATGTTTCATGTGTTTCCTGCTTTG
Source organism: Brachyistius frenatus (assembly GCF_029030835.1). Classification (NCBI taxonomy): domain Eukaryota; kingdom Metazoa; phylum Chordata; class Actinopteri; family Embiotocidae; genus Brachyistius; species Brachyistius frenatus. Next base: position 228,798 of record NW_027210603.1, read on the forward strand.
ATAAACTGGATCTCCGTCGTCGAGGGCAACCTGACGATGTCCAAAGTTATCCCTTGCTGGTTTTAATCACTTCTTTGAGGGTGGAGATGCTGATATGGTCAGTTTACTTTTCTCCGCTGTACATGTGTACGTGGTGCCCACTGCTGAGTCTGACAGGCAGTTGAGGAGGAGGAGGAGGAGGAGGTGGAGGTGGAAGAGGAGGAGAGTTAGAACGAGCAGGCGAGCGTCTCCGTTTGTTGCATTTAAATTTTTTACTATACCAGTAATAAGCACATGTGCACGGTATGAAAACATGTACGTGTACAACACAACAGGAATATCATGCAGCTTTTGTCAGTAGAGAAATTTGACTTCTGAAGCGTCCAGAAGGCCAGTTCCAGTTTGTATATTTGTTAGATTAGAAAACAGAATCGAAACTGAAGAAAAGTGTGAAAAAAACAAAAAATCATTTTTCATGCGGATAGTCAGAAGAGTTTTAAAGGATTTTGTCAGTACTTTTATTTTGTTAAACCCAGGTCATGTTTTTTTGAAGAAAACGATGTTCATCTCTGTGACTGTAATGCAATGTAATCCGACTCCTCCCTCGTCTTTTCAGGCCCCGACAAGTACGAGGAGGCCCAGGCTTACATCCAGACCAAATTCGAGGACCTGAACAAGAAGAAGGACACCAAGGAGATCTACACCCACTTCACCTGCGCCACCGACACCAAGAACGTGCAGTTTGTGTTCGACGCCGTCACCGACGTCATCATCAAGAACAACCTGAAGGACTGCGGGCTCTTCTAGTCGCGGCCGGTCGGAGAGTCAAGGTGAGTCCAGAGATTCAGACCTCTCGTCCATCACAACACAGAGCCTGTTTACATCACTGACCTGTGTGTGTGTTTGTTTGTTTGTTTGTTGTAGATTACTTGAACAGTTCTGACGACCAACAGACGGGGAACACACACATCATGAATGACTGCACTGGCCAACCACAACTCTGCTTTCATCTTCTTTTTATAAAGACACCTAAGAGACTGAACCGACGAGCCGAGCAGCTTTTCACCCGCTGCTCCTCCAGCCGCTCGTATCCTTAACTCTTTGGGCTATGACCACGAAAATCAACATTTATTATTGTGTTTTTGTTCTATATTTTTTTCTTCTTTACTTTCAATTATTAGAGGAGGGAAAGGAAAACTTTTTTATATAAATGCATTCATCTTACTTTTAGAGATTCTGGTGTGCAAATTATTAAACTTTTAATCACATGAAGCTTATTTTTTAAGAGATGAAGCACAGATATGGATTCACAATATGATCGATAAAAGGAAAACTTTTTTTTGTTTTTTTTACAATGTTTACATCAGTTCGTCCTTCACAGCCAAGCCGTGTATTGTTCTGCATGACTCAACTTGACAAATATTAGCTCTGTAATCTGCACAAATTATCTAACATTCCTACAAAATAAAAACAAAAACAAAAATTTAAAGTTAGAAAAAGTAAAAAAATGGCTTCACCTGCAGGGGAAATGATGGCAAACATCTAACTGCTATTTAAGTATGTGTACCTAACATTCTTTCACTTTTTATAGTTCCATTTCCATGTCTGTTGCAGTATGTCTGTGCCTTGACTTCTGTTTACAACCAATTCCTAGAAATGCTTTCAGTACTGTTTGACCTACTTATTCCATTTTTTTTTCCCTGCCTAGCACCTATGAATATATAGTGATTATTAATGAGACGAAAAATCTAATTGAGAAAAAGGTTAGTGTTTTTGGTAAATATTGAAATGCTTTAAAAGTCCTATATGATTTAATTTAAATAAAAGTAGACATCACCTGACTCGTGCATTTCGTCTCTCCTTTCTGTCTTCTCACTTTTACATTTTAACGCTTTTCAGCCGTTAACGTCGGAATAATTCAGACTGAGTTGGTGTTGCAGATGAAAACAGAAAAGATGTTCACTGACAGCTTTCAGTCTGATGATGCTTCCAAGTAACTGAAGGGACGCTGAGCCCGTCTGACTGAATGATTTAAAGGAGGGACAAAGTACTCAACAAAGTCCACTGTGATTCGCTCCTCTCCTCACGTGACACATCATTTTCTAATAAAGCAAGTAACAGTTAATACATGAAAACATGATTAAATATTAGATTATTAAAACAAAACGGTATCTATTAAAAGTTTGCTCAACCTTAAAGTCAGACTTTTAAAAACATTTGATTCGGTTTTATTTGTGTCTGTCACAGAAGTCAACGTTCTCCTGGAGACGTTGCATTTCTGCAGACTGAGTGCGCCACCTGGTGGACTTTAAAGTGCATTGCATCATTTGTTAGTCACTTCAACTTTCCTGTTTGGTCCTTTTCAACTCTGTTCTGCCTGCAGATGTGATTTTTATTCTCTCTGACTGCTTAGAAATGAATTAAAAACACAGTAAGACGATAACGCTGTAAACTAAACCGATCTAATCACCAGCTGAGAGTCCAGATGCATTCACGAATGTCGTCTTTCCTTCTTCCTGCAGGTGTCCGTCTCCAAACTTCAGTTTGCTGAAACTAGAAATGGGTTTGAGACCTTTCTGTTAGTGGTGTGTGTTCCTGCCTGTAGATTATAAGGCAGCAGAGGGACGTCTTCTAGAAACCAGCTTTTTATTGTCTCTTCATATCAATCACATCAAATGTTCAAGTGTTCAAGTTTGGACTCTCCCAGATAAACAGATTTATAGAAATAGTGTCAGTCATATTACATATTACACTAATTAATGGTGCTTAGCTTCGTGTCAGTCCTCGTCTTACTCAGACCGATGTGGAGACTTGCAGACGGTAGAAGTGACAGACGACAGCAGTGCTGACTGGATACGTGAAGGATGAGTGAAAAGGTGTTATTGTAGAAGACGGTATGGAAACAATCAGTGGAGCATGAAGGTTCTCAGAAACATGGACTGTAGCTTCTGTGAGGAAAAAATACAAATAGAAGTGCAGAAGCTGCTGTCGTGTGTCCTCATTCACGTGTGCAGTCATCTTCAGTGTTGATATTCACAGAAACATCTGTCATCTGCTAACAGGTCACTGCAGCACTTCATCAGTTGGAGTCGGATTCTCTGAGGAGTCTGTCGGACGTTGGTCGGGTTTATCTCTCGTTATTAAGAAGTTTAATGTGAGTGAGCGGAGTATGCATGAATAACAAGAAGCCCTTTATATGTGCTCCAAGAATAGAAAACGTAGTCCTCTTAAAAACTGGGTCGTTAAAGTATTAATTTATTGAACATCGCCACCAAAATACATCAAAGACAGGAGAGTTAAATCAACAACATCTGTTAGTAGTGTGCGTTAAAATAAGCACCAGTTGTGTGTTCTGGTTCAACCTGTTGACAAGCAGCTGTGTTATTCGTTATTATGGAACCGAACATGATGATAAAAACCTGCAGCTTTATGATTGGCCTGCTTCCCTTCAGCAGAACTTCCTCTAGAGGGCGCTGCAGCTCTATGTCATGCAGCAACATCTCAGCTTGATGTTCTGTTTCTGTTACGTTCAGTTTAGAGTTTTCAGAGTAAATGTGCATCCATTAAAGCTTCAAAAGAGTCTGTCTGCATGCAGAGTTTGATTTTAATGCAGACATTTTTGATTTGATCTTTTCTGAAGATAATTGCGCTGCAGTTTTGAAACATCTGAGAACATGCATGTGAATGTAGAAGTGACAGATGATGTTTGAGGCTGCGTCAGGAGCCGTGAGGCTGTAAAACAACAGAACAAAAGAAATACCACGAAGTGATGTAAAAGTGTGTTTAAACCTCAGAGACATTCATCCTACAACACGTGTGTCTGGAACAGAAAAGTGAACATTAGCAGGATTCATTTCATCTCAGACTTTAATGGAGATGGTTTGTTCCTGTACCATAATTAAATCCATTAGGTGTCCAGGAGAGCAGAGATTTTCAGAGTAAAGGTCAGCCTGTGTGGAAAAATTGAAATCATCACAATTAAATTAGAAGCCCTGTGTGATTCTGTCATTGACGGTGTAAAAGGGGACGGGCCGGTGCAGTGAAGAGGTTTTAGGGGGGAACCACATTATGTACAAGTGAATCCCCTGCATGCTGCACTTATAAAGTATAATGAAGCACCAGCAGGCAGCGTGTGATCATTCAGGACAACTAAAGTTGCTTTTATTTCTCATGTTGTTCATTGAGGTGAATGGATCGTTGGTGGACATGCTAATGTCACAGTTAAATCTGCATGTTATTGGTGAACCAGAACCAGTGGTTCTGGATGAGTTCTCCAGCTGTACTGAACTCCTGCATTCCTCTCAGCACATCCGATTTACATAAACATCCACTGAATAATGAGAACGGAAGGTGGCGTCCCAAACAGTTACACTCTGATGCAGTGATTTATCAGCAGGAGTTCAGCTGCTCAGATGGCAGAAAGAAGGAAAGTAAAAACTACTTTGCAAATGTTTATTTACACATAAATACATACATAATAGAACTAAAATAAACAGTCAATCAAATTATTTTTTCATGAGAAAACCAAATATTCATAGATTCCAGCATCTCAGTTTTGACTATTTGAGGTTTTTTTCTCTATTTTCTGCAGCAAACTTCATTTCTATGATCTGATTAAACAACGTGTTGAAAGATATCAGGTTGTCTTTGGGAAATTCTACTTTTGTTTATTTGGCAGGATTTGGATTTATCAGTATTGATGATAGATTGATTTTGAGCTGCCTGATGAGAGCAGATCATCTTTTAAATCTCTTTAATCAAATGTGCTTTTATTGGAGAGCCTTTGCTGATTTCATTTGATTTGAGTGATCCACTTTTATTTCTTTTATCCTTTTTTAATTTGCTTCATATTTGTTATGTATGATCTCTGTGCTGCTGGATTATAAAGCTTGTTGAAGTCATTGGTTTTGATTTGATGGCATCTTTCATATGAAGCACTTTGTAACAGAAGTTCCAAAAAGTGTGGTATGAATAAACAACTATTATTATTATTATTATTATTATATTATTATTATTATATCTAGATTTCAAAAAATGATCTGAAAAGCAAGCAGAATTTGTGACATTAGATTTGTCCCCAATTCATGAAAATACATGAAGGAAATGTTGTAGGTAAGATCCAAAGAAGCCTTGTTTGACTTCAGGACTCCACCTGATGTTCTCCAGCTGTTAATCAGAGCAAACTTCGAAATATCACCTGACTGTTCAACCTCGGGGAGAGGAGGACATTATTTTATGCATTTTAATGTATTATTCCCACTTTTTACGTCATATTAATCCCGCGTGGCTCCCTCAGACTGCATGTTGGCCACTGAAGGAACCGCTGCGTTTGGAAATGAGCTGTGTTGAGCTTCCTGCGCGCTGATTGGCTGCTTCAGAACCCGGCTGCTCTGATTGGCTGCTGCAGAGCGCCCAGCTATAAAAGGAGGAGAGCAGCGCTGGAAGTCTCAGTCTGCACATCTGCGTCTGTTCAAACTACCGGAGGACGGTTTCCTCTTTAACGGGACGACCTGCTCTGTAAACGGAGCCCGTCACGTCAGAGGTGAGTGTTTTCTACCTGGTTTGATTTAAACCGATTATGTCTGAGTGATCCGGTTTTTAATCCTATTCACCGTTTGTTTTACAGGAGCTGAGTTTGCAGATGAAAAAAAAAGAGATGGTGGGTTTGATTTATCTTCATTAATTATTATTATTATCATCACATCACAGGTGGGCTTTAGTTCATCTGGAGTATTATTTCACTCTAAATGAAAATTAAACCGTGAAATGAATAGAAGTCTTCCAACATATGGAGGAACATCTGCTGCTGCAGCAGAAGGCTGAACGATGCTCAGATGTCTTTTTATTGTGAAGTAATGAGTCCGTACAAAACATTTGTTGTTGCCCAAACAGTTCATTCTTCTCCCACTTTAAAGCAGCATATGGAGACATTTATCAGTTTATCAGTTTAACGCACGTTCACTGATATTTTAAATAAGAGTTGCACTTCCTGCTTCGGTAGTTTCTCTTCTCGTTCTCTTGTAAAATCCAGCAGAGTTATGATAAATAAAATGGGGCCGAAGGTCCTGACGGTGCAGATTGAAGGGGGGGGGGGGGCATGCAGGGTCAAAGGTCAGACTGCAGGCTATAAGGTGCTGCTCTGCTGCTGTTGGATGTGACCTCTGCAGATGAAGCTCAGTCACAGTTAGCTGGAAGTCTTCTGCTCTGTCTGGAAGTTATTCAAGTAGAAAGAATATGTTTGAAACTCTCATTTTAAGATTTCATCTCGATTTCGTCTCGGCTGTTTTCTCTAAAGAAACTGGGACCTGTTTTTTTTTTTCCTGCTTCAATCCGACTCTTAAACTCTCTCACACTCTTGTCACATGACCTCTGTTCTCCCGTGTGAGTTTGAGACGAGCCGCTCCCCGTTCACTGGCTGACTCGGTCCAATCAGCTCGCTGACCCAGACAGGAAGCAGCAGTATGAAAGTCCCGAGTGTTAAAGAAGCGGGACCGAGCCGCGCGGCTGGATGAAGCTGCACCGGACCCCTCGGCCTGCAGATGTTCTTCTCTCTGGACTCTGTGGAGACCTAGTTGAGGTTTCTCTCTGATCACATCTGTGTGAGTCACTGCTGACTCGGTGAAAAGAGGGCGTTCACCGGAGCCGCCGGTGTGGTTCTGAAAATGAACAGACAGATGAATGTGCTTTGTGTTGAGCTTTGCTGGTTGAAGAGTCTTTGAGCGGCAGGTCAGAGATTACAATAAGAGAAAAGAAGTTCTTTCACGAGACTCCAGACAAGTCTGAGCGTGTCCTCACAACAGTCCCTGAGAAGAGGTGTTATTATCACAACCTTTCTGCAGCACTTCATTATAAAGACTCGGTAGGTTTCATGGATTTACTTCTCTTCTCTCCTCTCCTCAGCTTTGTTTCCGTGACTCCAGCGACTGCCTGCGGCAGCAGATGCAGTACATGATGAGGTCCCTGCAGGACCTGAAGCAGCTGCGGCGAGCGTGTCCCGCAGCCCGCCGCCCCGCCGCCCCCCTCGGCACGCAGCTCCCGGCGTTGGCGCGCCACTCGGCGGTGGCCCGAGCCTGTCAGCAGCGAGCCATGCAGCGGGAGCAGCGCACGCGGCTGCGGATGTCCGACGCCAGCTCGGCCGGCACCTACGACTCGGCCTGCTGCCTGGCGAGTCCCCTGGAGGAGGAGGAGCAGGAGGAGGACGGGGAGCAGGACTCCAGCAGCCGGCTCGGTCTGAGCCTCAGCTTGAGCCTCGGCTCCCCCAGCAGTCAGAAGAGTCTGGAGTTTGATTCGGGCTACTCGGAGGCGTCGTGGCAGGACGACGGGGTCGTTCTCCGGAGGACGAGGAACGTCAGGGTGTCGTCTTCGGCCTGCCTCCGAACAAACAGAGCGCCGAGCGGACGGGTTCGACCCAAATCCACCTCCGACGCCTGTCTGGAGAGGTGGACGTCGTTCGAGGTCGGCGACCCGGAGGACTGGACGAACTCGTTACTGACCCGAGGACGCAACCGCCAGCCGCTGGTGCTGGGCGACAACAGCTTCGCAGACCTCATACAGAACTGGATGGACTTACCGGACTGTCCCGAGCCGTCGGAGCTGAAGACGGACTCGGGTCGCCGACCGGGACGAGGCTTCTTCGTGAACATGCGGAGGAAGCTGGTCGGGTTTTCTAAGAGCGTGGAGGACCGGGTGAAGATGAGACCCGCCGACTCGTCTCGCGCCAACAGAGCCGCCGACGCTCCGAAGCGTCTGTCCTGTCCCGTCGGGGCGGCGCAGACCAAAGTCCCATTTTTCCACCAGTCCCACTCGGGCATCAACGAGCTCCACTCGGACTTCTACCGCTTCACCGCTCTCATGAAGTCGGGCAGCCGGCAGCCCATCATCTGCAAAGACATCATCGGCTACGTCTGATGACATCATCACGTACAGACGATACGATCCTCAGAGTCACTTTATTTTTATACGACTGTCTCTCACTTTTTATACTGAAATAAAGATGTTCTCATCGTTTAAACTCAACATGCTCTCGTGTATATTTTTTTTGTGCTGGTTGACATCTTGGAAACATTTGAACAGGTTTTTTTGATCAGAATTGAAGCTGCTGCTGAGTTTCATTACAGACTGCTCACTGTTCCCGGAGCTTTTTACCGTCTGCTGCTGGAAAGAAAATGAATGTGGGTCCTTTGTTTTCTTTAGAAACTTAATACTGCTGGCGTGTGTGATGGATGCATGTTTCTGAGCAATAAAAAAGATAAATTGAACGTGATAACATCTCTTTAGTTCCTAAAAAAGTTCTGCTCTTCTTGGAGACTTTAAACAGGACGATGAAGCTATTTACGGGCCAGAACCGAAGGGCTGTGTCAACACAGATGAGGTCATCCCCCGTGTGTGAGTGCAGAGTGTGTGTGTGTGTACAGAGTGTGTGTGTGTGTGTGTGTGTAGAGAGTGTGTGTGTGTGTGTGTGTGTGTGTGTGTGTGTGTGTGAGAGTGTGTGTGTGTGTGTGTGTGTGTGTAGAGAGGCGAAGCAGCTGCCTGCAGACGGAGTTTCCTCTCCGCTCTGCTTTATGAAGCAGAACATCTCGCTAACAGCCCCCGCTTCATTTCACCCGCTCTGCTCTTATTGTGGTCTTACATGTGGTACCGACTCATCCACACATCGGGTCATGGTGTAATTAATTCTGGGCTCAGAGGGGAGGGGGGTCGGAGGGGGAGGGGGTGCTCTGAGATAAGCTAATGATCACTTCACCTTTGCTTTTACAAATTCTCTTTGTTCATCAATTCAGAAAAGCAGACAATATAAAGATAAGTATGAGTTTCCCATGATCCTCCGCTGCAGCCGGCCTCACCAATCATGTCTGATATCAGGAGGAGAGGGAGGCTTCTTACCGGGCACCGTTTGTCTTGTGTGTCCTGGTGGAGTCGGTGAAGGTTGAACACTTATATGGGATGTAATGAACTCTCCTCAGGAAACAGTTTGAACATTCACACTGAAAGTTTGGAGAAATGGGGCAGTTCATGATGGAAGAACAAATCGTTTCCTTTGAAGCACATTGTTGGTTCCCGGCGGTCTGCGGAGGTGGACACAGGAAGCAGTGGATCCAACACATCTGAACTCAAACGGGAAACTTGACCTCTTTACCTGCAAATAAAAAAGAAAAATGTAAGTTTTAATGAACCAGTAAATGCAGATCATTTGTTTTTGCCAGGTTTTTTCTTTCAGGGATTTTTTTCATGCCTGTTCGCTTCAGATGGTTTTATCACACGACCCCTGAAGATGTCATGTGACCTCTGGAGCGCTCCACTTTCCTGAAGATGGAAAACTTTCAAGTGACAAACAAACAGAAGTTCACTTTATTTTGTATCGCTCCTGCTCCTCATTACTCTGACCACCATTTGACCCCCCTCCTCCTCCTCCTCTTTATTTATCAGGTGTGTGTACATACCTAAGTTCCACCTCAACGACCAACATTTCAGATACAAACATCCATGTTAAAATCGATTTCTGTGTAAATTCGGGCTCTTTCTCGGCTGCCTCCGGAGAACTTGTCATTGTTTCCACATTAATGGACCTCAGAGAGCTTTTGGAGGGTGAAGCTGCTTCAGGATGATTCCTGCAGACGGTCCACTCATACGCTCTTATAAGGGACGGCTGCCATCCACCGTTACTCTGAGACACCCTCTGTTACCACTAAAAACTACTCATAACGTTGATCTGTTGAGGCATCACACCCTCACGGGGTGGTCAGTCCAACATGGTGGACACACAACACACCTGGTAATGAACAGTTCAGCTGCTGATGTGGTCTCTTGTCCTTTCTGATATTTCTCTGTGTTCACTGATCCATCACCTCCATGTTAAAGTTTGCCTCCTCAGCTCTGTGGTTATTTTGTGTTGACAGACTCGAACTCTGATTGGAGCTCCAACCTGAAGGTCTACGATCATATTCAGGATTATTAAACTGTGTCCTTAAAAAGGACTTTAACTGCATCTCTTGATAGTTTCAGACTATCTATCAGGCTGTCAGGATGCTGTGGATGTAGACGTTTCTGCTCGAGATTTCACATAGTTACTCTCTGTTTAAGGAACTCTTTGATATTTCTTTCTCTAGTTCGAGGCCGTAGAGGTTGATGAGACCAGTTTATTCCCAGGAAAACAAGAAAAGGAAGAAGGTGGTCAGAAGTGGATGAATTATGTGCAGTGACCTGATTGTTTTAGCTGCTGCACTGTGGAAGTCGTCTGTTAGGTCACTCTTCTACGCTGGTTTTGGATTTTGGTTCCAGATCTCATGACTTTCTTTTCATTTAGTTGAGAAACAGAAGGACATCTGTTTAGATTCACATCAAACGGCTGCAGACTGATTCGTCCCACACGTCGTGAAGCGGTGTCACTTGGAAGAAGCTAAATGGCATCACGTGGACCCGTTTGCCATTTCGCTGCGAGCAACTTGGCATCATGGGATGCAGGAGGCGGGTTTCCATGTCGGAGACAGAAAGAAAGCTGCAGGACCATCTCGGTTTAAACGAGTGTTTAAATGTCCTGCAGTTAACTCATGCAGATGAGACATCAGCTGACAGATAACAAAGTGATTACATATGATTTGACGTTTGTTGTTTTCCAGTGGAGTGATTCAGCGAGCTGCTTGTGTGACTCAGAGAATCACAAACTGCAGAGCGTCCTGCGACGTGTCCTAAAGGGAGAGTTGAGTCGTGTATTTATCAAACACTTTGAAACTGTGTGCAGTTTAAAATACTGGAGTTGTGTGTTGGACGGATGCCCGGCAGCATTTGGCTTCCATATCTGTCACAGGAGCAGATGGAGATTAAAAGTGTGTCTGCTGCAGTCACAGATAGTGAGCATCAGCTTCTAACTTTGTGTTTCCTTTACTGAGACATGTGCACACACAATCAGGCTCTTCCCATTAACCTATCGAGAGAGACAGGAAGTGCAGAGCGGGGAGGGGGGGGGGGTGTTTAGCCTGCAGTCTGACGGAGAATGAATGTGATTAATGTTCTGTTTTGTTTTCTTTCTTTCTGTTTTTGGCTCTGGAGTGGCTGCATAAATAAAAACCAGAAGAACGTTCAATTTAAAACTGGAGCTTTTGACAGCTCGTGGAGAGATTCTGGTCTCAGTCACCACACACGACTGCTCCGTTATAATCTGACCGGGTTTAAAAATCATTTCCGAACTCATTAAATCACTGCTGTTGCTGTTCTGATAACTACATCTTAATGAAATACAAATATGAGCCCGTGGAGTCCCGCGGAAGAATAAACGTCAAAGTACTTGGATGCTGCTGAATTCCTCCACAAGTTTTTTTTATTATAACAGATATACATTTTTATTTAAAGCCTGTCAGAATATCTTTGTCCTTGTTGTGCCTGCAGCCAGGGTGCATCAGGAAATCATCAGACGATTTTTATTTTGAAATGACACAGCTGCTTTCTTCCTGTATAAACCGGACCGTTGGGTTCATGGGAATCATAACAGTTGAGATGAAACGGGGGCGAAATATCCCAGAAGACTTCGCTTTGGTTCTCATGGCCAAACAGGGCCCCTCAGGTCAGACCCCACTTCCTGTGTGTGCCATGAGGCTTCACGAGCAAACCCACAACCTGGCGCTATAAATAAAACGTTACCGGATGAAACGTTGTCATTATGTCATCAACTGGTGGTTTAACACTTAAACAGTATCAGTGCAGTTTTATCTGGATTAAAACTGTTTCAAGAAAAGAGCAGAAAATAAAATGCACAAAACAATCACATTAGCTTTCTGCAAAATCAGCATGAAATCAATATGAATTATGACCACGATATAATCCACCGTGTTCAATCCATGGATATTTAATTCTTCATATGCTTGATAGAACTTCAGTTCCTTTTTATAAAGAACGTCGCTGTTGTGTTGCAGGTTTTCCACACTTGAATAAACCACCACCATCTCTGGAATGCAGTGCTATTTGTTTGACATCTATTTTGACTGAGGTGGCTGCATGAGAGCCGACCTGCCCGAGCCTGCGTCGCTTCGTGTCCCAGTTTGTCTCCCATTTGGCTCCGTGACACGCGCATGTTTCCCGAGCAGCGAACGTGACTTCTCCTCGGAAAAGAAGAGAAACAGGCAGCAAACAGAACGGAAAAACACGTTGACTTCTCTGGAGACAATTAACGGGTTCTGTGTTCCTCGCAGAGCCTCGTGTTTCAGCTCATAAAGCAGCAGTTTCATACTGCAAAAAGACTTTTAAACGTCATCTTCCTGCAGCTCTCAGAGCTGCAACAGAAACTGTTTGAATTGTGCACCAATAAATAACACAAAGGAGACTTTCCAAAAGCGTGTGGACGATGCCAAAGCCACAAATTCTCTGCATTCCTTCCTGCTTCTGCTGCTGGAGGACGTTGGACGTGTGAGAGCGTCTCTGAGTTCATTCACAGCCACATGACCGACCCGTGTGTGTGTGTGTGTGTGTGTGTGTGTGTGTGTTACCGACACGCAGCGACTCTTAACAGTTCAACACACAAACACAAACATTCACACAAACAGTGTGACGTAGTTCTTCAGGCAGAAGGTTTCAGGAAATAAAGCAACATCTCTGAAGAACTCGCCTGAAGCCACAAACCGGAGTTCAGATGATCTATTTTAGAAAAGAAAACAGTTCTTTAAATCCCTGCAGAAAGTATTTAGGATGGATTTTAGCCAGTCTGGAAAAAGACCAGTTCAACCCTGACTTCTGATGTGTCCCAATATACAGGAAGACACACAAATGTGCATAATAGAAGCTTTTTTTTTTTACCCAGAATAACGTGACCGACTGTAAATGAGCCGACAGGATTTTCCATTTTTGACTGAAAGCATCTCATGACTGACATTCAAACACAAAGGAAGCAATGAAACTTCTGACCAAATGCTGCAGACACAGGAAGCAGTGTGGGAGCGCGAGCTCGCTGGCTCGAGGTCGGATGAGCTTAAAGATGCAGAGAGATAAGAAGACACATAAATCGTGAGCTGTGAGGAGGAGAGAGGTTCGCTGAGGAGAAGCAGCGTTGGAGAGAAAGCGTCTGGATGTGAGAGCTCTACTCAGAAGGTTTCATCACACAGTCGTCCTTTCTGCCGAGCAGGAAGCGGAGGTCAGAGGAGTGACCTTGATAAGTCGACTTCCTGCGGTGCTCCACAGCTTGACGGAGACACCAACTGTCCCTCCGCAGCTCGGGACAGAAAACCCTCGTTGGACGGACGCACAATGGCGTCCTTCTCCGGCCTGAGACGGGCTGCGGCGACGGGACGGACAGAAAGCAGACATTGTGTGGTCTGAAAGATCTCTCGGCCTCCCGCCTCCTCCCACTCTGACATTTTCACTTCCTGCTGGCGTCTCATCCTCTTCATCATGTCATGTCTTTAATAGAAATAATGAGCTGTTTGTAATTTACTTTTGCTCCCCTCCAGACTCGACCCGTCAGATTGTAAAGATTCTCTGTGTTTGGTTCTCGGAGGATTTTCTCTCCCACTGTGTTGGCTATGGATAATTTGTTACGATGGCTGAACTTATTTAGTGACCTCTTGTCCTGATAAATGCCAGAGCAGCTGAGTGTAAATAGAAAAGTGGAGAAAAATGAGAGAAAATGTCATTGAGGGTCATCCAGTCACACACAGATGAAGATGGTGGTATTGTTTAGGTTTTCACAGATTTATTCCTGCTGGTAACATTATTTTAACAGATTCAGTTCAACCAAGTCTCCATTAAAACCAGATGTTGATGAAGCTTCACCATCAATAGCAGCTGAAGTTCCTCGGGGAGATGGCGTATGAGAAAAGTAGAGAAACCTCAAACTTTTCTCAACACTGTTAAATAACCCAAACTGAAATCATGTGTCGTTGAGTTTCAGCGGTCTGAGGGTCAGAGGGGGAAGTTACACCATCATGTGAGGGAGCACAGGCCTCCCTCCTCCTCCCTCCTCCTCCCCCACGTCCTCTGAGATTATAATTATTTGGATGTGGGAAATAAGTAAGAGGGCAGGAAATAAGGCACATTAGGTTGGAGGGCCTTTTTATATTTCTATATTCATGGCCTCTTTCCTTTAGACGTGACATAAAACACGTTCCTTCTCTCTTCTAATATTTTTCCAGTGCTTAAAGAAATAGTTTGACAATTTGAAAAATGCTCAGTTTCTTATCTTGCCAAGAGTTAGATGAGTGGATCAGTCCCGCTCTCCCGTCTACACAGTTCAGATACGTTTATCACCACGCGGCGTAACGAAGCGTCATTGTTGGTTCGTGAACGTTATGAATCCTCCAGTTCAGATTCTGTCCGTCACCATCTTTACTAGTTCGGAGCGGTTTGGAGCAGGAAGTGACCATATTTAGACGAGCTGGGGGAGGAGCCAGCGGTGGATCTGACCGATCTGATTGGAAACCTGACGATACTACGTCCCGCCCACCGATAGCTGTAACCTGACTGCGCCGCAGGCCTGTCAATCAAACAGACACGCCCCCCAAAAACAGGTCTTCTTGAATCTTCTTTTCTAATGAATGAGGGATTATTTTCAGATGGACCTCCAGAAAACTAAGAAGAAGGAGTGACTTTAGCTAACAACACCGAGATAACTGATGGACACATTTTATTCACTTTGGATTTGATGAGAGAAGTTGAATGGGAGTCTATGGAGCCGGAGGCTTTTTGGAGCCGACCTCTAGTGGCACTCGCTGGTATTGCAGCTGAAGACACTTCTGGATCGGAACCATTTTACAGACCTGAAGCTACGAACTCTTTTACATTCGGTCTGTGATCCTCTCCCACAACGTAACAACCAGTTACCGTCAGATTTCCTAAAATGTGTCACTATTATTTGGGACAAAGATGTTAAAAAACCCACCATGTTAAAACAGTAAAGTCCTCATGTTATTTTGTACCGTTAACTTTCCCGAGCAGCAGCAGAGGTGAAGGCCGGTGGCTGTCAGAGCGGCTGGTCCTCCTCGTGGCCCCTGAGTCAACACGGCCCCGTGGAGGTGGAGCTGCTGGTGCAGATGGCCGCCTTCCTGCAGCACCTGGACTACTGTTGATTTTAAACAGTCCTAATGCAGACCGCATGACTGAGCGGACGCCTCAGTACGACTGATGGAGTCAAACATTAAACCTAATATAACACCTCCCCCCGGCCCTCTCACCCCCACACACCACCCCCACCCGTCTCACCTCTCTCTCAGCTGACACACTGCCCACATTGTCCCGCTCCAACACGCTGACACACATTTAAATGATTCCATGAAGCTACTTCACGCTGATGCTAAAGCATGCTAGCCCGTTCTGAGACTTGAGCCTGATTGGATGTTGATTTTAATCTGTTAATTTGTGGTTTGCAATCAGACCTAATAGAAATAGTCTGACGTACCCAAACTCGAGTCAAGGTCTACTTATTCTTTCAACCATACCAGCCACTTCTCCTCCATGTTGGCTGAACAGTTCTTAGAAACTCAGCTGCCGTTTAAATCGCCACAAAAAAGTCAGTAAATCGAACTTGAGTTTGGATTGTTTAGTCAAAAAAATTCATGAACTTAATTACTTAACAAATATAATATCAGTTTATTCATGATTACTGTTACTGACTTCTCATTGCATTATATAACAACTGATCATTAGTTTGAAACTTTTACAATATATTGCTATTTTAAAGGCTGAAAATAACATTTCAGTTGATTTAATAGTAATTTAATTGACAAAATATTACAAATTATGAAAAAAAACTTTCAATGTCCTTGTTTTTTGGACCAACAGTCCAAAACTCCAAATAATGAATTTTATTTGAGGGGCTCCAACCAGCAGCATGTTATAATATTCAACTTAAAGATCATCAAAACTGTAGTTGATTAAATTCATGTTTTGTTAAATCAGTACTTTTATTTTATGTGCAGTTCCCTGAATGTGAATTAACTTTGAGGTCTTTAATGTTGTGAGTGTAATAAAATCTCCTGTTGTCATATAACAGGTATTATATATAATACCAGCTGAGTTGGTTCAAAGTTAAACAACAAAACAAGACTTAAACATTTGTCATCAACAACCGGTCTCACTGCAACAGAACCAGAAGTTCAAGCCGCTGTAACCTTTGACTTTATAGTTGTGATCGAGTGTGACAGGTTTCAGTCATGATGTAACAGTTACTGTAACCCAACGGACACTTTCATTTCATCAGTCAGGTTTGTTGTGTGACGGCGGCCACTCGTGTCAGGATTCATGCAGGAGCTGAGCGGCAGGATGCCGTCATGGAGACACTGTTGTTCCTGCAGCCTGCGACGGCGTTCATCTGATTAATGACTCCTGCAGGCTGTTTTAAAACTTCATTTAATGTCACGTGACCACACTGTTCACATGGAAACACACACTGATATCTGACCGCGGTAATGCGTGGAGAGTTTTTTTTGTCTTGTATTAGATGCACAGAGAAGAACAGAGAGGAAGCTAAAGTGAAATGAAACCACCTTTAATCCAGTCTAACGTGTGCCGCTGCAGCAGCTCGTTGCTCAGCAGATTTCATTGTGTTTAATTGCTCAGTCACGAGCGTGAATAAAAGTTCCTGCAGGTGTTGGCTGTGAAATCAGGATGAGTGGTGTCACTGCTCTACCTGTGGCCACGCCTCCTGTCCCTGAACCAGGACGTGACTGGCAGGAAAGCAGAAGGCCGGACTTGGATGATGAGTCAGGAAACGGGACGGATCACAGTTCCACCCGAGGCGGATCCGTATGGGAACTCCTGGAGCTCTTCAGACTGGCTGAACCAGCCCTGTAACACGGAGAACCAGAGAAAGGGATCCAGCGTGGGAAACGTTTCAACGGCGTCACTGCTGCCGTCACTTCCACACCGGAGGCTCAGAGATCCGAGGAAACTGCTCGGGTCGCCACTTTGCCGCCAAATAAAAGGTCCCAACGAATGTCAAGAAATTTGAATATGAATGTTCCCCAGAAGATGACCCATAGCTACTAACTTTGTCCTCCTTGCTTTTCTTCAGCGCCACCATGTGGTTGACATTTTTGTCAGAAATGTCTCAAACACAACTTGATGTCGGCTCGATGTGAGTTTTTCTCTCGCACCGTCATCAGGTCATCAGTTTTTATTTGTTATAGCTTTTTCTTGACTAAAAAGCAGCAATAGATGGAGTTTTCATCAGTTAAAGCTGCACTTTCAGAGCTACTTAGCAGCTGTTAGCACGCCAACATGCTAAACTAAGAAGGTGAATACGGAAAATTTGCTAAACATCATCATTTTAACACTGTTATTGAGAGCATGTCAGCATTATAACGTCAGCATTAATGTTAACAAAGCACTGAGTCAAAATACAGCCTGACTCAGCAGCTAGCATGATGGTTTTGCTGTTTTTCTCAGTGATTATCAGTGAGAGTTGAAACATTTTCTGTGCGCGACTACTTCAGTCTTCACTGTGATTAAAGTCTGCAGAACCCGATCACTTAAACGTTTGCAGAGTCACATTAGGAGGTGGACACAGGAGGCTAAAGAAGCCCTGCAGGACTGCTTTGAGTCCACGGACTGGGACGTGCTGGTGGACCACATGGGCTGGACATCAACAGCAGGACGGACTGTATCACAGAATACATCAAATTCTGTGAACACACCACCGTACCATCCCGGACTGTAAACTGCTTCCCCAACAACAAGCCGTGGATCACCAGTGACCTGAAGGTGCTTCTTAATAAGAAGAAAGCAGCCTTCAGGTCTGGGGACAGGGAGGAGCTCAGGAGAGTGCAGCGCCACCTGAAGGAGAAGCTCAGGGAGTGCAAGGACTCCTACAGGAGGAAGCTGGAGGATAAACTCCAGCAGAACAACGTGAGGGAGGTGTGGACCGGTATGAAGGAGATTACTGGGTTCAAGGGGAGAGAGAGAGACAACCAGGGGGAACCTGGAGAGGAACAACCAAGGGGAACCTGGAGAGGAACAATCAGAGGGAACCTGGAGAGGAACAACCAGGGGGAACCTGGAGAGGAACAACCAGGGGGAACCTGGAGAGGAACAATCAGAGGGAACCTGGAGAGGAACAACCATGGGGAACCTGGAGAGGAACAACCAGGGGGAACCTGGAGAGGAACAATCATCTATCTATCTATCTATCTATCTATCTATCTATCTATCTATCTATCTATCTATCTATCTATCTATCTATCTATCTATCTATCTATCTATCTATCTATCTATCTATCTATCTATCTATCTATCTATCTATCTATCTATCTATCTATCTATCTATCTATCAATCAATCATTAATGGGCCAATCAGTGCCACTGAAAGCTGCTGCATTCAATAATATGGAGCAATAACATAACATTTGTTTGTTAATTTATATTTTGGGTAAAATGCTGCATCTTCTCAGGTGTAAAGATGTTTCTCATCGTCTCATATGATAGTTTGAATATTACGGTCACTTTTGGCTAATAAGAGCCAAAATCTTGTGTATTTTCTGACATTTCATAAACAAAATGATGAATTGACAAAATAATCAGCACAGTACTTGAAATAAAAATAACTGCTTTCATCCCAATTATCCATCATGTAAAGAACACATTCAAAATGAACTTAAACTCAACATGAAAACCAAATGTGATGTGGTCACAATTTAAATGCCATAGAACTGACTTGAGTGTGTAATTTATGATCGTGACACACACACACACACACACACACACACACACACACACACACACACACACACACACACACACACACACACACACACACACACACACACACACACACACACACACACTCACACTCACTCAGACAATAAGCTGGTGCTGTTAACCACGTTAGGAGCAGGACGTCTGCAGCTGCAGGAACCAACAGTTACAGCAGCTTCTACATCTGACGCCACAGACTGTCTACTGTGCTGCTAATTGCTGCTCTGTTCAGCTCCGTCACCTCTGTGGCCCCCTGTGACATGTCGACCCCCACCCCCACCCAAACAAAGCATCTGATTTTAGAAAAGAGAAAATGTGTAACTGGACAAGGAAACTCTATATTTGGGGTGAAATGTGCTGTTGGGCTTTGATTTGAGCTGATGTTGAAGCCTTCATTCGTCCTTGCTTCATCTTATCAGCTCTATTAATCACATAAACACTGCTTGATCTAATCAGGAGTCCATTTCTGCTGTTATCTGTGCTGCCTTTCCCCTTCTGTATTTAATACAAACACATACATCAGACAAACTAGAGCAAATAAACCTTGGATAGCGCCGGTGTTTATGTAGTGAAATCAGGCCTGGCTCTTGGCAGGCTCTCAGCGATGTGTCGCTCTGCGAGGCAGAGTAATGTGTGTCACTTAGTACACATCAAACACGCCAGTCCTGCAGCAATTATCATCCACATTCCTACTGAGGTGGAAACCTGCAAGCGCACCGTGTTTTTACTGCAAATTCAGTGAATCAGAACGCGAACGGTTCCAGATGAAATTCAGCTGTGAAGTTGTTCAATCGTGTTTTAAAGATTTTAATATGACTCTGTTTCTGTAACGGAATAGTTCAACTTGTGACAACCAGCAGTGATGTCATCATCCATCAGTGATGTCATCGTTGATTTGTGAACGTTATGAATCCTCCAGTTCAGATTCTGTCCGTCACCATCTTTGCTAGTTCGGAGCGGTTTGGAGCAGGAAGTGACCATATTTGGACGAGCTGGGGGAGGAGCCAGCGGTGGATCTGACCGATCTGATTGGAAACCTGACGATACTACGTCCCGCCCACCGATAGCTGTAACCTGACTGCACCACAGGCCTGTCAATCAAACAGACACGCCCCCAAAAACAGGTCTTCTTGAATCTTCTTTTCTAATGAATGAGGGATTATTTTCAGATGGACCTCCAGAAAACTAAGAAGAAGGAGTGACTTTAGCTAACAACACCGAGATAACTGATGGACACATTTTATTCACTTTGGATTTGATGAGAGAAGTTGAATGGGAGTCTATGGAGCCGGAGGCTTTTTGGAGCCGACCTCTAGTGGCACTCGCTGGTATTGCAGCTGAAGACACTTCTGGATCAGAACCATTTTACAGACCTGAAGCTACGAACCTTTAATATCTAGTCGGTGGTTAGATGAGAAGATCGATGCTAACCTCATGTCTCCATTCTGAATATGAAGCTGCAGCCAGATTGTTCAGCACAAACATTTTAGCAACATCTTTGGGTTTTGGTTTACTTGGATGAAACCCTGCTTCTTGCACATGAAGGTGAGGAGTTGACATCTTTTAAGACACAGGAAAAACTATTAATTTAAACGCTGACAATATGATTTGTATGAGTTTAAAACATGCAGGACCTGCTGTGAACGTCACTGCTATGTGTTAGTTACTTTAATTTAATTAAACTGTCATGTTTGGTCTTAAGCTCATATTTACCGAGTCAGTCACACTGAGCCAAACCACAACGGAGAAGCTGAGAGTTGTTAATTGAGAATTTTTTCACCATGAGGATTTCAACTGGGGAATTGGCCTCAATTTAAAGTGTTCTCAGAAATGTTCTCTTGAAATGTTCTCTCATCTGGAAAAAAAGAGGAAAACACTTCGAGAAGATGTCCAAAATCTGTTTTACACCAGAAAGGTTGCTGCATGTTTCCTGCTCCGTGTCCGACAAATGAGAAACCACACGATCATCACAAGTCTAAATGTACGTCCTCTGCAGCGGGAGCCGCCAGAAGTGCTGCCATTGATTAGATGCTAATGTGAGACTGGCTGGTGGAAAACTCCTCTATCAGGTTAAAGAGATGAATACTGAGCTCCTTTGTGTACCGCTGCTCTTCTCCACATGCACTCTCCTGACAGGGTTGATGGGATCGTTAGCCTCTTGACTCGCCAGCCATGTTTGTGCCTCCGTGGCCCGGCGGGGGAGGGGGGAGGGGGGAGGGGGGGGGGGGTCCTGAACACGGACTCAAGGCGCCACTCTGAGTGATGGAGAGCTTTCACGTCACATCATCAGACCTCACCAGACTCATCCTGCTCTTTCCCTGTACATCTCTGTCTCTCTTTCATCATCTTTCTCTTTCCTCTGATCTCAGAGGACTTTTAACCCCGAACAGACAACAGGACGCCACAAGACCCCCGAAGTGACTGGAAATCAGCTGCTCATCAAGCTTTCTGACAGCTGCATTATGTTGGTGTTGATGATCCATTTCAGTTTTGGATCGATTCGGGTCTCCGATGCTTTTTGAACCATTAATTCTCTTCAGTTTACTTGTGTGCCATGTTAAAGCACGAGGTCACAATCTTGTTGTTTATCTGTATTATAATCACATGTTTCCAAAAAAGATGGTATTTTCCTTCATCTGATTCTGCGTTATGTCTGACCCAAACTTTTTATTCCTTCTCGTTACGTCCGCTGACTTTCCTCCGGCCTCCTGTTAGAAGAGAGCTGAGTCTCAGTGTTTCAGTATTTGAGACCCTGACGTGTATTTGCTTCCATTTCTGCTCTTTTAGTTGTTAAAATCTTCTTATTTTTGTACATTTTAAGTGTTTCAGCGGTTTTCTCGCCTCTTTTTGTTCCGGTTGTTTGAAAGCTTTTGGGCCAACTCACTGTCTTCCTCTTCCTGTTCCCCTCGGCATTACATTGAGGTCGTGATGCTACTGGTTAATTTCATAAATGCATAAAGTCTTGTATTTTTCATGGTGTTGTCATGTGGTTAATAGGATGATATATTACATCATCCTGGATGATTTCTTTCCTCCACTTCTGTTTTATAACTGCCATGTTGCCATAAAAACCTGTTTTTCCTCCAGAGACCAACAGCAGTCACCCACAGTTTGAACGGGACTCTTGGGATTGTTTTTGTCTCAGAAATATTCCCGTCCTGATTGAAAATGATGGAAATACATCATTTTTTTTAAATATAGTCACTCTTCAGTTGTTCCAGTGCAACACTTCTACCCCCCAAACGGCTGTTTGTGATTCCCAGTCTTCTGCTGTCTGAAGCTTGGTGGTAAATTTGATTATTTAAAAGGTTCGTTCAGAGATGAAGAGACCCTCTCAGTGGTCACATCATCCATCACTTTATAATATACAGTACAGAAGGTTCTTCTAATGGACAATATGGTTATTTAAATTAAAAGCAGGAGTGTCTCATACCTGGACAGCTCTTTTCATTTTCAGGAGTGTTTCATGTTGGCTGGCGACTTCAAAACGTTATTTACGAGTCCATCTTTCATGCACTTTGTGTGTTTCGGTGACAGACCGCTCCGAGGACCTCAGGTTGGCTGGAACATCTGGTTCGGGGTGATGCTCTTTGGTCTTTAATAGCCTCTGCGAGAGGCCACATCAGCGGCAGGGATGATAAATCTGAACAATGAGAGAGCCAGTGAAACAGTCAGCAGGGCTTCTACAGGAAGTGTGGCTCCTCTTGACCCCTGAACCCCGAGGCGATGTGTGCCCTGCAGTGTGCTGTCTGTGCTCGGGTCTCCGACGCACACGTGCTGAATAGTACAGTGGACAGGCTTTGTCTTACCTTACATATGGGGACATGACACGTAATATAAATGGACAAATGATGATAGCTGAACTACATCAAAGGACAGAGAAATATAAAGTACAAAAAGGAGCAATAAACATAAAGTAGATCTTGCGGGAGATTTATCTTTATTAAGAATAGTTGGATGATCACTTTCAGTACTGCAGTCTGTCCATTTAATATGAATCTAAAACTAGCAGCAAGTTAGCTTAGCTTAGCTGAGCATGAAGACAGGATACGGGGTGATACAGCAGGATCTGGACATTTGTAAATTTCCCACCGGATCCTCTGAAGCTCATATCAACATGTTATTTCTTCTTTGTTCAATTAGCACAAAAACTGAAGTGTAAAATTTAAACCGGGAAGACTCCAGGAAGTTTGCGCTCCAGGCCAAGAAACAGCGCCACACAAACACCCGAGTAAAACTAAATGAACATTTTCTTACTTTTTTTTTTTTTTTTTTACAGATTGAACACATCATATATAATGTGCTAACATGATCTTTAAAGATGCTGATTGGCAGATTATTTATTTTCTAACATCGACAGAGCCAGACTTCTGTATTTACACAGTTTTATATGAACTGAAAATATATGATGGTGGTATCAATCTTTTAATCTATCTCTAGACAAGAAAGCAAAAAAAGGAAGATTCCTTTTAAAATACTAACTGCACTTGTTTTTTCTTCTTGAAACGTGGATGTAGCTATAGATCAGTAAATAAATGACCCAGTTAGCACGTGAAAAAGAAAAATAACAAACACTTTCATCTGGACTTCTTTCTGACTCGTTAACACCGAGAGAATTAGTTTTTACAGCAGCCGGTCACTATAGTGGCCGACGGTCGTACACATGAAACTTCTCTCAATTAGAGGTGAACAGATGTCGCGGTACTGAAGAAGATCAATAGGTTGTGACAGACCGGTCCGTATGCGACCTGGCGTTTTACAACGCAGGCTGCTGCAGGGACTTCAGCTGTTAATGATATGAGAAGGAAGTGTGGCTCGGGCAGAGGGACACAAAGACACAAATGTCCACCGCCACACGGTGACCTCCAGGACACCCGGAGCACAGCCCGTCTCACAGGGGTCCGCCGGAGCTGCAGCCGAACCAGCTGAGGACGTCGGTCTATATAAGGACAGGCTGTGAAAGCTGCTGAGTTTAAACAGAGTCCTTCGCGTCTGCTCGTCCTCCACGTCGGCGGCCGTTTACAGCAACCTGTCTAAACAACTGAAACTGAGGCGGATGTAGTGAGGACAGGTTTTATGATATGTCCAACACCATATTTGGATGAAAGTGACAACTGCTGCTTCTGATAGAAAGAGCTTCGACGTGTTGGGACTATCGAAGCAGAATCTTCATGTGTAGTTTAAAGATCACTTTTTCAATATAATACCACTAAAAGAAGCAGCATTTTCCTTCCTGCTTGGCCCGGGGCTGCAGGAGGCGATACGTCATGTTCCCAGATATCACAGAGAGGTTAACCACCAGTATGTTTGAGCCGGCCCACAACTAAATCTGGCCTCGGTTTAATGTCCACCGCTGTTCTTCTGAGATGAATGGGCTGCCTTTCCAAGGAAGTAACACATCCCACGTATTTGTTTTTACTGCGAGGATCCTTGTCAAAACTATAGTGCACGCAAGAAGGGAAATGAGCTGGAGAGGTTTTTGTTCGTTTTGAAAATGTGAAGGAATTCAATTTGTTTATCTGTGAAGGGCATGAAAGTCTAATTTTGTTGAGTGGATCACAGCTGGACTTCAACTCCCCCTCCCCCATCAGTACCATCTCCTGTTTCAGGTTCTTCATGTGGTCCCACACCTGACGATGTGTGACTTGGGTAATCACGTTCACACGGCGCTCCCCGTCCAATCAGGTTGATTGGCAGCAGACTGCTGACAACAAAGGAACGGCTCAGCTTTGGGTTTCTTTCCTTCTTTGCTCTCCGTTGAGTTCATTAGTGAACAGTTGGGTCGAGAGAACGTTCTGGAATCCATTAGATAAATACTTTGCTGTTTTGTTTCTGCCTTTCTACATGCTGAGTGTGGCAGATATTTACTGTTAGCTGGTAGAAGTCAACCACAAGACGTTAAACTGATCTGAGAAAACTACTGATTCAATATTAATATCGCTTTTAAATCAAAATAATTTCCATTTCTGAAAATTAACAGCAGACAAATATGGTTTGAAATATGACTCCAGACATGGTTATGTTAACTAAATTGCTTTTATTTATCAACATGCATGTATTTTATTTTAGCCCTACGTACTAGTCTTCATGATTTAATGCTAAGCTAAGTTAACCCTATGAAAACCAGGCTATTTCCAGACTTTCACTTTTCAGCTCGTGTCTTGGTCATTATAGGAGCTAACCATTCATGCTATATCTTGTCTTTTTCAGGACAGTCTGGGCTATCTAAATCTTTCATCATTTGATTTGATAATACTTACAGATCTTTTTTAGAAGCCTTTATATCAAGACAAGAAAATTGTCTGTTATGTTTTTACATGAATCTCACCATAAAATGTTGTCAGTAGAGATATCTTTTTATAGTTGTTACATCAGTTACATCTTACACATCTTTTGACCACAACTTTTGTATCATTGTTCTGAGAAGCACATCAATTAATTGTCTTTAAAAAAAAAAAAAAAAACATTTATGGACATTTTATGCCTTATTTGGCATTTTAAATTGACAGGATGTGAGGGGGAAGAGAGCAGAGGTCGGCAATGATTTCTTAACCCGGATTAGCTAAAAAAGCTTTGTCGTGCAGAAAAATGACATGTTTTATCAGGAAGGGTACATTCTGCTGTTTATTTTGAGATGCAGCACGTTGGGAAGCAAACAGGACTTCAATCGAGAGACGTGGAGATGCAGAACGTCACAACCACGATTACATTTGAAGCAACTTTAAAGTTGATTTTCTCTGCGACGCGCCGTCACACAGACGCGTCACTGACATTGTTGGAAAGCTCAAGCCGTGCAGTTTCATTGGATACGAGCATGAATACTGGCTGTGCAATTCAACCGGAGAGAAGGCGTGGGAATTTGGACCCAATCTGGTCCCATCGGGTTTTAAGGGTTAATTGCCTTTTGGCTTTTACTTCAGATTCAGTGTCAGAAATCTTCTTATCTAACTATAAGGAAGGGATCAATCATATTTCCCTGAATGCTGAACAGTCTAATAATGATTGCCCTGCGATACGATCCAGTGTTGATCTGAATCCAGCTGGTGAACACTTCATTACGGCTGCTGTGCTGAGCTGTGCAGCAGCTGCCGCTCCCTCGACATTCAGGTGTGAAAAGCTTGTGAATGCAGAGTGGGACTCTCTGAAACTACAAAATCACAACCATATGCACTTTACAGGTTCACAACGGGATGAAGAGCCTCAGCAGCATACTGCTGATAGCATGATGGAAAACAAGATAGAAAATATGGAGAATGAAAATATTGTGTGTAAACATAGTGGGAGACGTTCGCTTTGGCTTAAAATCACGTCACTGAACCTGAATTATTTGCTTATATTTGCATTTCTATTTTAAACAGCTGTATGATATTTACAAAGTCCTCCTTATCTTATTCAAATTCATCTGTGTTTGTCGTGCTGTGCAAGATAAAGGACAGTAAAATGTTGTTTTTACATTGTTTATCATGAGTGAACAACTTCTGCAGGAAAACTAAAACAATAAAAAAAAATAGTTTGCATGCAGCAGTCAACTCTCATCTCACTGTGACCATCGGTTGGTGCTGAATGGAGATCCTGGTTTGTGGTGGGAGGTCCATTCTGCTCAGCTGTCCCAGGATTTAATCATAAGGCCACGCCAAGGAAAAACTCCCTGTATGAACCCGGAGCACAGCATCTGGTTCACCACAGCGCAGATTCTCATGTTCAAATATAGACAAGAGCAAAGAGGCCCGAAATGACAAAGAGAGCACATTCTTTCCCAGCAGAAGGTTGCAGCACACACCCTGAAGCCTCGCTCCAAGATCACAATACAACTCCTGTAAATAAAATAAGATGGAGGGGAAACCTTTCTCTCGCTGACCTGTGTTAGGAGCTCCCTGCTTCATGTTCAGGACTTTATGAACAACCTCTCCTACAGAGAGAACTGGACAAGTCGTCCTTTTTCATGGACTGCAGCGGTTTATGTCTGTCCTCGCTGGGTCACGTGTGTGTGTGTGTGTGTGTGTGTGTGTGTGTGTGTGTGTGTGTGTGTGTGTGTGTGTGTGTGTGTGTGTGTGTGTGTGTGTGTGTGTGTGTGTGTGTGTGTGTGTGTGTGTGTGTGTGTGTGTGTGTGTGCAGTGATGCATTCGTTTGTCAGGATTGTGTTATAATTAAAGTCTGTATGGAGTTGTGGCATTGAGGGAGAAACACAGGACACGACACGGCGGTTGTTCTGAATGATTTAAGTGGGTGCTGGTGAGAGTACAGTGCGCCCACATCTGCCTCGGCTGTCAGAGATGCAGCTCTCGCTGTCTGGTTGCCAAGATACGTACGGCTCATTGAGAGCACCTGGAAGGTAAGAGGAGGCCCCGCCCACCTACGGGACAGGACAAAAGATACGCAGGCAGCCAAACCAGCAGACAGCGGGAGAGACGAGGACTGAACTGAGATGAGGATTAGTGAGCGAGAAATACAACACCGAGAGGGAAAGGTGGGAAATCCTGGAGGGCAGCAACAATAAGACAAATGTGGAATCAATTTCAATATTCATTATGTTTATTTATGTTTTTCTGGTCTACTAGTTTGAAAATGTATAGTTTTATCAAAAAGGAGCCAACATTTGTGACAAATTTGAAAAAAGTCACTTCAGGCGTTCTTGAAAAATTACGTTTACAGGCATCGGTTAATGCGAGGTGACAGTGACTTTGACCTTTGACCTTTAAACACCAAACTCTCATGAGGTCATCGGTGGTATGAAGTGAATGTTTTTGCCAAGTTTGACCAACTTCTCTCAAAGCGTTCTCGAGATATCACTTTCACAAGAACGGGACGGACGGACGGACGGACGGACGGACGGACGGACGGACGGACGGACGGACGGACGGACGGACGGACGGACGGAGAAAACATAATGAAAATATGTTCGGCAGAAAGTTACTGATGTTTCTCCGTGTTGTTGTCAAGATGGAAGTATTTGTGTCCTTTCTGTACTGCTTGGATATTTAATCTACAACAATCAGTCATATTCTATAATATCAGATACTGACGTATACTACCCGAGTACCCCAGTCTACCGTGTACCGGTAGTACCACCAGGACTAAATGAGTAATGACTGAAAGACCTCCCACACGTGAAACAATGAGTTACTACAGTCAAACACTTTCAGCGTGTTTATTGGATAATAGCTGCACCGTTAGCAGGATCCACTTTCCCTCCCAAACAGGAAGTGACAGCAGAAATTTCTGCAGAATTATTCTTGTTTAAGTTTGCCTCCTGCTCGGGCTCTTATGATGGCAGAAGGTAAACAATACTGTCTAAAAGCGTGCCCCCCCCCCTCCCCTCTCCCCCGGGGGACCCTGTCTGCAGTGTGGGAGGTCCGACTCGCGGCACACTTCCCTTGACCTGGGGGTTATCACCGTGGTAACTCTGACTACAGCACCCTTGAGGGATGGCTACCGGGTGATACCTGGACAGACGTGAGCGGTGGTCGCCGAGGAGTCGTTGGCTGCATCGATAGAGACGTAAACACACGTTGTTCTCACATTAGGGCGCTGCAAGCATTTCGAATGAGGAAACAATACCTACAATGCAAAAAAAAAAATCAATGCAACATAAATTCTAAAACATTTGCCGTAAATCTGCTGTAGAATAAACAAAACTGTGTGTTTTCAGTGTTGTCTGAGGAGGTATCGTGTGTCCCTGTGTGTCCACGTGCAGCAGGCAGCAGAGACACTGTGTTTGGGTTGAGTCCAAGGTCAGTTGGATTTTCACTGACAGTTTTATACACCCGTATAGATGACTGGCTGCTCGCACTGCGATGCTGCGATGTTAACTTCCTCCGTGTGAGGGTTTAAAAGCGTGCTGTGATGGTGTGTCGCACGTTGTATTTATGTTTGGACCCCGACGGTTCCATCTAAACGGGCCTCGCTGGACTGCTGAGGCCGGGGGAACTCCTCCGCCCCGCCGGGCTCCTGTGTGTGTTGACATTTCACAAAACCAAACAGCACTCAGCAGTGAAACACGAGCCGGGCACGAGGAGGACAGGCGGACGAGAGCGAAGCGAAGAGCGAGAGGGAAAATATGTGGCCTTAAAACAGAAAAAATAATGAAGGAAATACCCCACACCCCGCAAGATGAGGGAGATGAGTTTCAAAGCTGCCCCCTCCCTCGGCTCCCTCTTCCTCTTCTGTGTGCAGGCTGCAGCAGCTGAGAGTGGTTTCAGCTGGGCTTTGGCTCGAATCAACTGTCAGAGAAAATCTGTTTCCAATATGAGTGTTTCCTGTGAATGCAGGAAACAGTCCTCTGCACAAAGCCAGCCTGTGTGGAGAACCACGGAGCTGCTGCACTCCTCTCCCTCCGGTTCTGCCCCAGAGCCTGCTGCACCAAAAAAATCCAACTCTTATAATGACAACAGCCTCCAGAACGTTATGCTTTAAATCCTGTTTGGAAAAAATGTGACGTCTTAATGGAAAAACCTGGAATAATTAGATTTCCATGTGTAATGATGATCATTTTCCCCTCCACACTGCAGATCTATCAGACTACAAACACTTCTTAAAGTAAGAAAAGCCAATATTAAAGTAAAAACTAAATTATTTTCTGTTTTAGATTATCATCCATTAATACTCCTTTTAAAACCACTGCTTGATCGCTGATTTAAAACTCGTCCTACCAGAGTATTCTGAGAACCTAAAAACCAGCAGTGTAACACAATATTTCCCGGGGGACACACTGTCATCGCACCCACCACATACCACAACAGGCTTCAAGGCTGCAGGCTCCGCCCACAGGATGTGACAGGAATCAAAGAGGCTTTTCCTGCTATTTAAATCAACACAACCAACACAGACCCTCAAATCTGCAGCGCTGGCCAGGATTCAGCTTCAGAAGTCGAGGTCGGATGTCTTGACTGTTTTTACAGACATGATGTGTTTCCATCGTAAGCTACTGCACGCGATGGAAACACTGCTGTTCACCAGGGAACTCAAATAGAGGAGTTTTCTGAGTGTTTTAACTCATACTAGCCTCAAAATAAGTGATACAGCCATCATGCTGTCTAACAGGTCCTGTAGATCTACCGTCCTGTTCCAGAGAGGAGACGATGATCAGGGAGGGAGGCGTCCTTTTGTTGGGACACCGTTACCACACCAGCTCCGTCTCAACACCAAGACGGCTCTGCTTTATGATCCTTTTCTCTCACGTTTAGCTTTATGACTTACAGCACTTTGCAGAGTAGTCAACCCCGAGGTCAGGCCCCGAGGTTCCCCCGATGTTCCCCGGAGGGCCCCGAGGGCCCCGAGGTTCCCCCGATGTTCCCCGGAGGGCCCCGAGGGCCCCGCGGTTCCCCCGATGTTCCCCGGAGGGCCACGAGGGCCCCGCGGTTCCCCCGATGTTCCCCCGAGGGCCCCGGGGAGCCGGCTCTATCTGCATATGTTCAGCAAGTGTGTTGTGTTGTCGCTGTTTGTACACATTACTCCGGATACGTTACGCTATGCTTCGATATGATACAACACCGATACGATTACGCTACGATACAATACGATACCGATACGATTACGCTATGCTACGCTACACTACGACACAACACGATACGATACAATACGATACGATGAAGCAATTAAAAAAAGTTGTATTTGTCACTCCTCTTGATGATTGTAACTATGTGCCCACAGCATTTGATAGGTGACTCCAGGATCCACCAGACACCTTCTAAGCTTTATAAAATGTGTCTGATATTGATTTCCTTCAAAAAAGTTAGAAATTCTGCACAGATGTCATTCTGCTCAGTAAACATCGAACTGAAGAAGCAATGACCAACAGAAGAAAGGGAGAATCCCTGAGAGGGAGAGAGAAGCTGAGAAGCTTTGCACTAATATCACTCCTCAGATATGGATATATTATTCCACCTTATCTCGTGTTACTAATGAGAAAACACAGGTTGAAAGTTCTCCTTGACACTTTATGAGCACTGAATGAATCACAGCCTGGACGCACCATGTATTTAACACAGATGAGTCATGCCATAGTTTTGTTTGTTTGTCCGTCCTTCTGCTTCCCTCTTCATGTTTGAATCTTTGGCTCCGCCCATCTCATCGACAGATTGTTTTCATCAACAGTTTCCCTTTACCAGCTGGTTAGTTTGGTTTGGTTGTGTTCCTCCTTTGTTTCTGGCACGTGTAGTTCAAGTTGTAATTAAGAAGCTGTTGGCCTCATTAAATTTGTCCGAGTAAAACAGTAGAAAAACTTTTACATCAACCATGCAAAAAGAGTTTAACTCCACCAGCATCGTCCTTCAAGTCTGGTCTGTTAAATCTTCAGTCTTTATAATGGCTGGTTATAAACAAGGAGGGCTGTTAGAGCGTAATGGTCCTGGGAGGACTCCTGCTTTTCTTCTTGGAACATTAAGCTCATAGACTTCAGTCAAGCTGGACCTTGACTGGAGGAGCATTTACTTTGTGCTGAGATGCTGTACAGAATAACTTTACATAGAACAGCATGTGAGAGTTCGTCTCTGGACACGCTTCAGTCTGTACGAGGAAAAATGTCCTTTCCTACAAGGAAAAATCAGACCTCTCAGT
>NW_027210603.1:265000-302500 GCF_029030835.1 Brachyistius frenatus
GTGTGAGCTCAAACAACAGCTGTTTGCAAAATCTCAGTGATGCACCCTGAAATATTACTAAAACCTTCAGACATCACATATGAATCACAGATAAATCATAACTCATCGACCTGAACATTATAAGTCCTCCATCACTCTTACATGTCAACCCACCAGTTCACTGGAAGCTGCCATTCAGTGCGTGTGTGTGTGTGTGTGTGTGTGTGTGTGTGTGTGTGTGTGTGTGTGTGTGTGTGTGTGTGTGTGTGTGTGTGTGTGTGTGTGTGTGTGTGTGTGTGTGTGTGTGTGTGTGTGTGTGTCCCTAACAGGCCTGAAAGGACAGCAGGGGGACGTCTGTGTAATTATGTGCTAATAAAGCCGAGGCTGGAGTCCATTCAAAAGACTCTCGCGGGTAGAAAAGCCCTCTCACCCGATACGAGGAATCCTAAAGCCTTTTTTATATTTTCCTGAAGCATCATTGTGTGCTTTTTACTGAAGAACTCATTTATCAGAGGAGTGAAAGAAACACATCTTAATGGGTGTGTTTATTATAAGAAAATCTCCTTTCTCCTGCTCTGTGGACATGTATGACGGATAAAAGCGCAGCAGTGGCTTCGTCACCAGCTGTGTACGTCTGAGTACTGTAAACACGCAGCATAATGATGCATCAGTAACTTGTTAAAAAGACAGACTGAGTCTCTCACAAACAGCAGGATGGGCCGGACTCTCCGATCCACGCCTTCAACTGCTGTTGCTCCACTTTCTGCAGTGTCACAAGCTGACAGGTCTGAACATGAAGGTGGCAGAGGGTGGAGACCTGCAGGTGGAGGGTTTGGCACTAGAAAACTTCAGCTGTATATTCAAAATTCATTTACTGACAGTAAAGTGAACTTTAACATTTGCAGTGTTATTTATCACCTGGATGCTCTGCAGGGTCCAGGTTTTGCTTTTCTTCCTGTTAAATGTGTGAAAATTATGAGTCAATCTCTAAGAGTGTGAATCTCTGCTGCTCTCTGGGGATAGTGATGCTTCATGACATGTCTTTAAACAACAGTCTGCATCGGCAACCCCGTCAGCACAAGATAGATCAGGGTCAACTTTTCAAGAAATATTTAATTTACCTTTATCTACAGAAAGGTTTTATTCTGGTTTAAATCTCGTTGCCACAATAATCGTCCATAAACACAAACAGAACGATTGTTCATTTAAAGTGCAAAAAAAGAAGTAAATCCTTTGAACAACAACAACAACAACAACAACAACAACAACAACAACAACGAGCCTTTGTGAGTTATTTGAAGATCTGGTTTGGTCCAGCTCACAGTTAAGACATTTGTATGATGTAAAAACAAGCGATTTACAGATGAGAGGCGACTCAAGGTGAAATTAAAGGCCTTTGTCCTGTGGCTCCCTCTACTGGTGGTGCAGTGCACTTCACAACAGGCGACTCAAAAGGACTCAAAAAAGATGTACTGTATTGGGAGCTTTTTTAATACATGGACCTTATGGCAAACACATTCTATGTTTTTTCTTATATCATTATTTGTCAGAGTATGCATATATTACTATATGTGACATATACATCACACGCTCTTAAAAGGCTTCATATCCTTTATTTATTCCCACTAACCATAAAGTAAAATCACTGCGATCCACTCCAGGGATTCAGTGACTTCATATGTTAATGGCTGATTTAAATCAAAGTGAACTTGTACCTCCACTGTGGACCACTAGAGGGCCTCAGAGTTACTGCCTGTAGCTGGTTCGAACCTAGTTCCATTAAAATGAGACAGATGGGTTTGTCAGAAAACCTCAACATGTCTGTTTGAAACAAAGCACCAGGAAGATTTCCTTAGTCATCTGTCTGGAAATCAAGGTGGGGATTAAACAAACGCTTTCAGCTAAACCTCAACATTTCCAAGCCGTGACTATCAATATGTTTTCTTCTGACGGGAGTAAAAACTTCAGGATGAGCTGTTTGGCTTCTAACTCTCCAAATCTGACATGGTGATTTATTCATTTAAGGTAACATTCAGCACATTTACTTTGATATTTATTTGGATATCTTTATTATCAGAATAACAACAACAAAAATATTTTCCAAAGACAGAGGTTGATATAAGTTGCAAGAAATGATGATGATAAATGCATGCACATGTTTTAAAAACCTCTAAAGTGTAGAACAGCAAATGGGTTCTCCATACTAGTAAATATTTTCTGAAATGATAAAACATGACAACAAATACTGACGTCTCTCACTGGATAAAACTTCCCGGGGTCTCAGGGTTACTCTGGAACTGTTCCAGCCGAGATGCAAAGCAGTCGAGCAAATTGCCACCTAAAAGTTAGCCAATTGTTGTTTTTACTTTTTTTGTCTGGATTAAATAAATGACATACAATGTTACGTGTTAATTAGAGAGACTCAGAGGTGCTGGAGGGCAGATTTATTTACTTTTCAACTGAACCAGCTGCTATAGCTCCCATCCAGACATGAAATTACTGTCATGAAATTACTGTGAAATTAATGTCAAAAAGTTAATATTTCCAAAAAATGTCCAACAATTCTTTATCAAAGCTTTTACAAGAATGTACGACCTGCTATAATGCTGCAAACATCTACATGTCGAGCAGTGAATAAGGCCAGCGATGTTGTAAAAGAAGAGTTTATGTATATGCACACACACACACACACACACACACACACGCACGCACGCACGCACACACACACACACACACACGCACGCACGCACACACGCACGCACGCACACACACACACACACACACACACACACGCACGCACACACACACACACACACGCACGCACGCACGCACGCACGCACACACGCACACACACACACACACACGCACACACACACGCACGCACACACACACACACACACACACACACACACACACGCACACACACACACACACACACGCACACATACCGCTTGCAAGAAGAGCAGCGCAGCTCTAAATGTCAATCATTGTGGTATTTGCATGTCAACACTCTTTAAGGACTCTGAACCCGGTTGTTATGGAGAGTTATGGGATGGCTGGAAAGGTAAAGTGGTATTATTCCAAAAAAAATGCAGACCACACCCAAAATGTGCTCACGTCTAGTTCCTGAAACAGAATGAAATTCACAACATTTTAAAGCAATATTACAATTTCTTTTCATCAGAATGTGAATTTTTTTTTGCTCCATCGACACAGAAAGCTTCAGAGAGAAGAAAAAGAAAAGAGCTTGACGAGTTTCTGTTATTTTTCTTTAACTGAAGATGTGCAGGAGGCTCTCACGCTGGTTTAATCCCAACGTTTTTGTCTTCAAATCTTTTCAAAGATGTCAGATCCTCGAGCCAACAACGACGATGCCCACCAGAGCTGTTCCAGAGGAAACAGACCGGTGAATCATCAAAGAGTCTGCTGTTGTTTACGTCGGTATGTTCAGACTTGTTGCCACTCTGTCATTAGAAAGTCGGTATTAAGATCAGCTGCAGCCTCCTGTCGGCTCCTCGGTCCTCCGTGAGTTAGTGGAGCTCAGAGTCAAGTTGTTCTATAAGAGCACATCGACAGCATCAGAGTCTTGAAGAGTTCTTTGGAAACAAACATCCGTCTTTGTCATTTCAGTGTTTAGGTGAAAAATGTGGACGTGTTTTTTCTTGTTCAGTTGCTGCATGTCATTTTTCATTTGAAGTATATACCAGCATATTTATGAGTCTCATTAGGAGGATAAACTCTCTCTGATGACGGTGTGAAAGTGTGTTTGTGCTACTTGCAGTGAAAACATGCATTAATTTACATTCTTAAGCTTTCTGCCTCTCTGATAGGAAACCTTCCTGCAGTTGTTCAGGCGCAGCAGGGCGTGTGCTGGATCGTGAGCTGGATCGTGAGGTTAGAGCATGTTGGGATGATCACAGAACATGATTTGATTTGAAGCTGCCGTGTAGTGCAGCGGGCGTGATGCCAGCAGAGAAGCTACTGTAGCAGCTCACCTGTCTCCGTCGGATCCACCAGGGAAGTCCTTCGTTTTCTGATTCTAAAAGAAGCAGTTAGAATAACTACAGACTTGCAGAGATTGATACCACTCTCACGTCTTTATGAGTTTAAACTCTTCATCAGTAGTCTGTTAATTTAGCTGAGCATAAAGACAAAAGTCCAAAAGTAAAGAAGTCTGTCCACCAGAGTCCCTGTTTTACGAGGGTTATGTACTCGTCCTGACCTCAAACTGACAAATAAAAACGATAAATTGTTTTTCAGCCTGAGCAGCAGGAGCCTGGAGGTGTTATATTTTCAGGGTGTCCATCCATCAGTTCCTCCCATGATCCTGAACGTAACGCCTTCAGGGAATTTATTTAAACGCAGCACAAACGTTCACTCGGACTCAAGGATGAGCTGATTAGAGTTTGGTGGTTAAAGGTCAAAGGTTATCGCCCGCCGTTAATTCGTGTGCAGATTCTACATATCTACAAACTGTTTTAAACGGGAACCGAAGACTTCTGAACTTTGCCTCATCTCATGTTTCAACCTCCCCAGTTAAAAAAAGAAGAAGAGGAAATCACTTAAGCTTTAGTTTGTTTGTTGTTGTTTAATGTCTATTTTATTTGACATTTTCCTCATAAACAGTTTTCATTACATTCCACTTCTCTGAGCATATTTTATATTTCAGGTTCTCTTCTTCCTCCTACCTGAATGCCCCCCCCCACCCCCCCCAACCCTCCGGTCACCGTGCTGTTTGTCACCTGGACAGGTGGTATTTGAGGAGAAAGCTGCAGGCGACTACGGATTAAAACGAAGGCAGAAGGAGGTGAGACAGCTCATAAATTCCTGACACATGCAGGACAAAATAATTCTTCAGGATAACTCCAAACAAACACTCTGATCTCCGACTGCGTCTCAGACAACACCAGCGTAAGCCGATTTGTCTCTTGTCACCAGTCTGCACTCAGAAGCAGCCACAGAGAAAACAGCATCCACTCACACAAGGGTGAAACGGAGAATGAGAAACATCAGACTCTCCTGTAATCTCTGCTGAATCCTCAGATTCAGTTAAATCAGCTTAACCTGGAGACCAGGAGAGAGAGAGAGAGAGAGAGAGAGAGAGAGAGAGAGAGAAAGAGAGAGGGAGAGGGAAGAGAGAGAGAGAGAGAGAGAGAGAGAGAGAGAGAGAGAGAGAGAGAGAGAGAGAGAGAGAAGAGAGAGAGGGAGAGGGAAGAGAGAGAGGGAGAGAAAGAGAGAGGGAGAGAGAGAGAGAGAGAGAGAGAGAGAGAGAGAGAGAGAGAGAGAGAGAGAGAGAGAGAGAGAGAGAGAGAGAGAAAGAGAGAGGGAGTGAGAGAGAGAGAGGGAGAGAGAGAGAGAAAGAGAGAGGGAGCGAGAGAGAGAGAGAGAGAGAGAGAGAGGGAGGGAAAGAGAGAGGGAGAGAAAGAGAGAGGGAGCGAGAGAGAGAGAGAGAGAGAGAGAGAGAGAGGGAGAGAGGAAGAGAGAGAAAGAGAGAGGGAGAGAGAGGGAGAGAAAGAGAGAGGGAGTGAGAGAGAGAGGGAGAGAGAGGGAGAGAAAGAGAGAGGAGAGAGAGAGAGAGAGAGAGAGAGAGAGAGAGAGAGAGAGAGAGAGAGAGAGCTCTGTCTGTCCCAAAGGAAAGCACAGAAAACAGCCTCTCTTCATCTTTAAAGAAATAAATACTCTGAAAATAGTGAGTAAAATGTAAAAAAAAAAAAATCATCCCTCCACCTAGTTTAAAGAAGTAATATTCATATTTTTAAATCAGATCACCTCTCTAAGAAAAAGCAGAGATTATTTCTAGCAGAAGGAATTTCTTTTCTCGATGAAGACATTGTTCAAATTAAAGCGATTCCAAAGTACCTGAGGATCCTATCTGAATGTTGGAGATCGGGAAATGATGATTAACCTTTTTTTGAGTTCCCAACTCCTCATAAAACATGCTCACGCGTGTTGATAGCAGTTTGCTTGAAGAAGTTAATTTCTAAATATCTCAGCTATATTTCTTTTATGGTTTAGAGGTCGTACTTCCTCTCCAGACTCAACTCTTCAATTAAAACTAGGAATGATGGAAATGTTCACCAGTGAGTACGGTGGAAATGTTAAATCTTTACACTAACATCTATGAAGTAACACTGTGTAGACATGAGACTCTACATCAGGTGTCGCCGAGCTTTTAGTAACATTTATTCACATAGCTGAGCTCCACCCAAACCATCTGAATCAGTTTCTTTTATATGAGCAATCACAAATTACTCAACAGAAACATTTTGTATCACGACATCATAAATTCAGCAGCATGTGCATGTTTTTCAGTATACATTTCTTTTATGTTTTCAATTGATCACAGATGTTCTCTAAATATCTACTTCAGTGAACACAACTCTTGTGTGGCCAAACTGGTTTGGAAAGTGTCAAATAAATCATTTCAATATTAGATTTAACTAATCAAATCTAGAGTTCCCCTTCGATTGCTGTGTTTCTGTCCTCTGATCTCTGTGTCTCACTGTGGGCGGAGTTCAACCATCTGAATAAGTCTACGTGGGGAAAACACTGCATATTGTTCGAACCTTCAGTGAGCTAATTAAATTCGGTGTCGCAGGCTGCTGGTAGTTCGCAAGCTACGTGTTGGAGACTCCTGCTTCTGCTCGTCACTTCACTGGCCATACCATTTTTTTCTGTTGCATGTGCCATATTCACATAGCCTACTGAAGTTCTTATATTAGTATTGAAATCAAGCAATCATCAGTGAGGTCACCTGAACGTTATGAATCCTCCAGTTCAGATTCTGTCCGTCACCATCTTGCTAGTTCGGAGCGGTTTGGAGCAGGAAGTGACCATATTTGGAAGAACCGGGGGAGGAGCCAGCGGTGGATCTGACCAACCTGATTGGAAACCATGATGATACTACGTCCCGCCCACCGATAGCTTTAACCTGACTGCACTACAGGCCTGTCAATCAAACAGACACGCCCTCAAAAACAGGTCTTCTTGAATCTTCTTTTCTAATGAATGAGGGATTATTTTCAGATGGACCTCCAGAAAACTAAGAAGAAGGAGTGACTTTAGCTAACAACACCGAGATAACTGATGGACACATTTTATTCACTTTGGATTTGATGAGAGAAGTTGAATGGGAGTCTATGGAGCCGGAGGCTTTTTGGAGCCGACCTCTAGTGGCACTCGCTGGTATTGCAGCTGAAGACACTTCTGCATCAGCCTAATTTTTCAGACTGTTGGTGTAAACAGGCTGGCAGGAAGGGCTGTTCTTCTTCTTCTTCAGACTAAATGTTGGGGTAACTGTCTCGCTCTGTTCTGCCCTGCAGTCAAAACGTGCTTATTGTTAAGTTGTGATTGAATCAGAGGCGTCTACATGTGACTATATGAAGTAGACTCTTTTAAGGTGGGAATTAAGAACAAAGTGTACTGAAGCAAATTAAACCACAAGTCATGTTGTCTTCATTGTCCCTAACCATCAGAGGCTGAAACAGCAGTGTCAGGAGAACACACATTCTGGTGCTGGAATGTGTTTTTATTAGTGCAGCATGGGGATGCTTCCAGTCAAACATCACATCTGCCTCGCACAGATTTCTGCAGACCTCGGTCTGCCCTTCCTGCCGGCCTGTTTACACCAAACCTCCGTCTTCCTCTCTCTAAAAACTACAAAGAAGTCTAAACTTTAATTCGGTGGCTGGGAATCAATCAACACAAACAAATGTGTTGATACCATGAAATAAGCCATTGTACATCGCCATAGAAAACATCAACAAATACCAGAAAATAATAAGGCTTTGCATGTTATCGTCCTGGCTTCACTTACAGGCGTCAACATGAGTTATTAATGATGTCACAGATATCAATTCTTCTAATTTTGGTGTCAAAATCAAACACAGAGCTTCATCCAAATAATAACTTTATAAATGCACAACATAATTACTTAGTGATATTGGTGCAGACATGCAACTTACAACTTCACAGCACAGGCACAGTGCATGAAGTACCACACCCTGCAGACCATAATACTCCAGGTTACAACTTCACATATTCAGGCATTTAGACCTTGAGTGGTTTACCTGAGGAAAAGATGAATCACACTGTCAGGATAAAACTGCTAACATAGTGCCAGCGTTG
The DNA here is from genome assembly GCF_029030835.1 of Brachyistius frenatus. Classification (NCBI taxonomy): domain Eukaryota; kingdom Metazoa; phylum Chordata; class Actinopteri; family Embiotocidae; genus Brachyistius; species Brachyistius frenatus. The sequence goes on from NW_027210603.1 coordinate 273,107, forward strand.
GGAATAGAGTGGTGGTGTTTGGCTGTTGCTATGGTAACAATAAATAGCACACTAATTAGAGGTAACAGTTGGACGCTGCCCTGTAAAGAATGGGGAGAGTTTCATTTGTGCTGATGTGAATTAAAAAAAGAAAGAGGGTTGGGGGGGCAGCTTGGGGCAAGAAGATAATAGAATCAGGGAGTGTCTGTTTGACTCTAATATTCATTTCTATCAACAACAATATCTATATTATAAAGATTGCATTTCATTGCATTGAGTTGAATTTGTATTTCTAACTTCTAATTTCTCTGAACAATCTGGGAATTTATGAAATAAACTAAAATCTCTGATCTTCAGCTGCCACAACAGGATGTAATGATTCAGTTCTTACTCTGCAACTTATTGCTGTATTTCATGTCTCACACTGCATGTTAACTTTTATCCTTTTATTCCATACATGTATTTTCCTATTGTTTTTGTTTCTTTTATTTTAATGCATTAATCAATGCTTTTAATTGTTTTTAAATGTATTTTTAAAGTGCGTTTCTTTTGCTTGGTTTTTGATGCTTGTATTGTTTTTATGTGAAGCACTTTGAATTGCCTTGTTGTTTAAATGTGGTGCACAAATACACTTGCCTTGCCTAATCTCGTGTTCATCTCTCAGTGTATATTGATGAGTAATCACTCTGCTGTTCCACTACAACTGCTGCCACCTTTAATTCTTTGTTTCCAACATGAAATCATGTTCAGTGTGCACTAACAGAGCAGTATCCTTCGACCATGACACGGCAGCCTTTCCTCTGACATCAGCACCAACACGAGGTCCAGGACTGAATGTCTGATCCCAACAAACATGTTAAAGAGAAGCTCCAAGAAAACACCTGCTGCTCTTGTCAGGGTTAGTCATTAGTTAGTGATATTGACAGGATGTGCTTTTCCACACGAGACATTCTTACCAGTAGAAGAAGAACAGGTGTAAATAATAAAATTAGTGCTTAAAATTAGGAACCAGAGAATAATCTGCATGTCTGCTTCAACACAGATTGGATCAAATCGGTAAGTCACTTTACTTATCACATACAGCAGAGTTAAACACAACATACACGGACCAAAGTCCTGCACAACTTCAGACAGAATTAAAACACACTGAATTACAATAAAGCTGCAATACACATCAAAGAAAAACAAATTAAAGACAAAAATTGAAACTGAATGAATCCAAAATAATATGAGCAGCCTTTAATATACGAGACATAAATAATACAAGTAGCTTCAACCTGTAAAACTGTTAAGTCACGCGACCCTGAGTGTCCTCTCACCTGGAGAAGTAAATTCAATGTTTCGGCTGCACGTGGCTGCCAGCAGCGGGGAGGGACATTATCACCTCGTCAGAGAAGGAGGCTGAAAAAAACGTGGAAAAAAAAAGAGCAGAGCAAAAAGGGAGAGCTGAGGACTCTCCTTCAGGCATCCCAACAAGTCTGGACTGTTCTGCTGCTGCCGCGTTCAGCCCACACGGAGCAGTGCAGCAGCCTCTGGAGTCACAGACCGCGTTCACAGCCTCCACAGTCCCCGTAGGGGTGCAGCGACCAGAGCTTTGAGTGGATGACCGTGGCGTTGCATTGAGCTTTGTGAAGCCTTGACACTGGACACGGAGGAGCTGTGGACACTCTGAAGCTGTGGACACTCTGCACGAGGAGCTGTGGACACTCTGCACGAGGAGCTCGGGCTGGATATGCTACAGGTGGAAAGGTGTGGAGCGGCAGGCTGTGGCCCGGAGCACGGAGCAGAGACCCCCAGGTAAGATGAGGCACCGGGCTCTGTGGGAGCTCCTCTGTCTGAATGTAGTTATGCACAACATGCACGCTGCATTTCGTCATTAAATGCTGCAGAATGTGGACACATCTGCATCTGTCTGCTGTGACTGACTCTGCTGGGCTGCTGAACTCTTTCTGTGTACCTGAACTCTTTCCCCCCCTTTCTCAAATGTTATTTTAATGAAATAATCTAGTTTTTGATAGCTCTGGCAATCAGATTGTGGTTTTGGATTCCAGACTAAAGATGCATTTTAAATATAAGACAGTAAAAATCCTGCTGTTGTAAACGCAGTAAGAGAGGAGTGTGGAAGCTGTTGACCTCAGCTGAACTACAGATGAGAGGGCATTGTTGCAGTGATGCTGCACAGAGGAAGCCAGTCTCACTCCTCCTCTTCCTCCTCTGTCTGTTGTGTTTTGATTCGTTTCAATTGTCTGTTCTTCTTCAGTCACATCTCTGCTGTGGTTTGGCTCACAGAAAACCAAAAAGAAATCCCCCTGATATCTCTGGATTGCTTCTCAAAGAGCAAATGCCAGCACTGATTCAACTCTTCCTCTCTGACTCACCTCCAACCCCCTCACCACCACCACCACCACAACACACACACACACACACACACACACACACACACACACACACACACACACACACACACACACACACACACACACACACACACACACACACGCACACATCTCATTCACTGCATTGTTGCAGCCATGCCTGCTGAACTTTTTGGCTGGTTGGCTGTGGACTGATCCCAACTGTGTCAGCTAGAGAGGACGCTGCTGCTGCTGCTCTGTGTGGACGTTTGATGTGTTTCTGAGGATTAGCAAGATGATATGACTTTCAGAAATATTCAAACAAAAGGACTTTTTTCCTCTTCATTTGTGCTTAAATTGCTCTTTAACTGTGTTTGTGCTGGACTGCAGCAGCTGTAAGCTCTGAGAGTTTGACTCGCCTCCGTCCATTCAACCCTTTGATGATGAATTTAATCCATCTGGTTTTTGTTAACTGTAATACAAAGCTGGTGAAATACGGAAATAGAAGATGAAAGAGTTTATTTGCTCCATTAAGAGGTCGTGGAAGATGTTTCAATGCTGCTGTTTTGAGTGTTTTTGTTTAGTTTGGTTGGAGGAACCGTTTCTGTCAGATGTGAGAGATGTTGAACTGAAAATGGGTCAGAAGTGACTCCATCAGTCTCTCCGGTTTTGGCTTTTCTGCTGCTTCTGGTCACTGAACTCACAAAATCCTGGTGTGAGAGTTTTTTTTTTTCTGGAGATTCAGGTAATTCACTGTGACGTCTTACCCTCCTTCGTCCCCCCGTGTCCCTCTCTGTCCCTGACTGGTGTTGTGCTGTGGGAGCCGGGCTCTTACACAACCCTGTCACATTGCAGTGGCCTGTGGCCCGCCGACCCCCCCGGGAGAATGGCATCTCTGCTAAACCACAAACCGTGCAGCTCCCAGCAGTCGCTCGGGGATCAACCTTTAACTTTTCTTCTTCTGTCGATCCTGTTTTGAACACGAACTTTCCTCCCGTCGGTGTCCTCACCTGATTCCTGTCCAGGACGGCTCTGAGCAGCAGTTTGCTCATCTGTCTTTGACCTTTTAACCCACTTTGATTGGTTTAATATCCAGGTGGCCTGCAGTGGGCGTGGCCATGCCCATAAGCAGTGACTTCATACTTTAAAAACAAATTCCAGGTGTGGAAGAAATGCACTGTACTAAAAAAAAAAAAAAAAAAAAAAAAAAGGGAGCTCATCATAAATGGGTCACTCCCACAGCTGACAATTATTACTCTAAAATTATAGCAGCAGGGTCGTACTGTATGTACCTGAATGTAGAGGAGGGTTTGTGGGAGCGGCAGGAAGGGAAAGAAAAGTGGAAAGCTGTTGTTTGGAACGCTTTTAAACCACGTTTAGGTGTCAGCTGGAGTTTTTAATGACCCGGAAATTGTTAAATTAAGTCGGACTACTTCAGAGGAGGCTGAGGATACAGACTGCGGTCTCAACACCTGGCTCTCATAACCACAACTAACGATGGTTTCATACAGGAAACAGAAAAATAGCAGCGAGCTGATGTGGTTCGTCATGAATTAATGGGACATAATTCCATTTTATAGGTGCAGAAGTTTTAAAATACAAACTTTGCATGTTGAGAAGAGAAAAGGGGATTTGGTTTGGAACAAATTGAGCTTCGTGAGTTTGGAACAAAACATCTGAAAGTGTTTGTGGGCTCACCATCTTTCTCAGGGAATAAACATTTCTGGCAAATTGTGAGCTAACAGCTCACAATTTGCCAGAAATGTTTTTTCAGAGGCGGGGGGTTTGAAAAAGGACAAGAACAAAAAACTCTGGTGTATATACAGTTTTGAATTAGTTATAAATTAGGTTAATAATTAAAATAATTATTACCATATTTTTATGTGGATGTCTGATTACCGTTGATGGTAAGTTGGAAGCAAGAAATTCCTCCATAATTTCTGTGTCTGGGAAGCAGCTGCAGAATGTGTTGTTCTTGTGGCTCCATCAGTTGAAGTGTTCGGTGATGTAGTCGGTAGTTGGAGGAACTGCAGGCTGCTTTAGTCTCAGTCGGCGCCCTAGATGGCGCTCAAAAACAGTTTGATTGTACATCGACTTTCTCTGTTTCCAACAGCGAAAAATGGCATCGCAAAATGGAGTGTTTTGCCTGATTCGGATGTTTCAGCTGTTTTTAGTTGAGTCTTGAGTGTGCAGCTGAAGAAATGCAGCCGGGAGAGTTTGATGCTGCGTCTGTTTCCATCCAGAGCAAACCTCTCCGTCCTCATTTGGACAGAAGTATGTTGGAGACGTTCTTCGGGATTATAAAATGGAAAAGACAACTAAAACCAGCAGGACTGAGAGGGCAGACCACCAATGAGCGACTGCTTTTACCAATATTAGAGACGAGGCTTTGTTGTTTGTGTTTCCAATAACTGCTAACATTACAGTTTAAGATCAGTTCTAGTAGTTTTACTGGTAGTTATTCCATGGTTTTTTTGATTAGTTTGTGCAACAAACGAAGAGGTTTGGCAACAGAAACTGAAGGTTTTGGGTGTTAAGCTTCAGAACCTTGTGTGCAATGCATCCTGGTCCATGTAGGCTCTGTCAGCACGGCTTCCTCATAGACTGATGGATATAAAAGTGTTTGTAGCTTCCAGGTCTGAAAAATGAGTGATGCAGAAGAGTCTTCAGCTGCAGTACCAGCGAGTGCCACTAGAGGTCGGCTCCAAAAAGCCTCCGGCTCCATAGACTCCCATTCAACTTCTCTCATCAAATCCAAAGTGAATAAAATGTGTCCATCAGTTATCTCGGTGTTGTTAGCTAAAGTCACTCCTTCTTCTTAGTTTTCTGGAGGTCCATCTGAAAATAATCCCTCATTCATTAGAAAAGAAGATTAAAAAAAATGCATCGCTTCAGTTGAATTACTTACAACGTCTGATTCAACATCCACGTAAAAAATGGTGAATTTCCATTTTTACGATTTTGCTGCACGATAAGTTCTTGGTTATATCATGTGTGAAAAGAAGAAAGGAATCGGTTAGTATCATAGAGAGACATGAGTCCACATGTCTGTATGGTAGATACATATTCTAGTTACTGTGTGTACAATCATTTTTGTTCCATTTGGTTTTTGTACAGATTAAATGAACTGGATGGAACACGTCCTGTTTGTGAGCTGTTGAGATGCTGAAGGAGAGATCTTGTTACCTTCAGACAAATCCAGGCTACAGGAGCTCTTTCTGCTCTTTAAGCTGAGCTAAGCTGCTGATTGTAGAAACTATATTCATATTATTGCATACAAAAGGCAATATTATCTGTTCATGATGAAGACTGATGAGGGTAATAGCCCGGTAGCTGTAACCTCGGTGCTCTGAGTACGGCACCGGAGTGGACAAAGTGTTGTTCTGTCTTGTGTGACTGTTATCGGACCCGTCAGCATGTCTTTCATGTGGGCCGGTTCTGACGTCGACAGTCAATATGGTTTCAACAAAATGTGCAGCGAAGAAAACGTCCAGATCCAGATGATGTTAATGTTCCTATGTCGGTTCCCATCATCACTTCTGTCCCGCTGATTCTTCCATACACATTATGTTTCATCCACGTTAATGGTTTCTTATGGTTTTGTTCATAACATTGTATGTTTACTTCAGCTTCTAAAGCTCCACAGAGCAGATCAGATGTTTTGATCTCCGCTGTCGGCATCTGTCAGCTATTTGCAGTGTCTGAGCCGTGCATCGCTGCTGTAATGAGGCGAATGTTAAAAGATAAGTCGTATTGAAAAGAAATGTTTCACATTCATGACAGATTTCCTTCACCGGGTCAAAGCCGTCTCCAGTTCGCTGACATTGAGAGTTTTGGTGAAACGCATGGTACCGGTGCAGAGAGACAGAAGTTCCTCCTTAAAGTCTCGAAGAACAGCGAAGGTCCGTTACGTTCTTTTAAAAATGGCACATATTGTCCATAAAGATCTGGCATCGGTAGTCCAGATATACAATAACCGGAGACAGAGGGTGCACACTACATGGGCACTGAGGCTGTCAGCAGAGAGTCTCCGGTTCAACTCCCGACCAGCAAGTCATCGTCCTGCTCTGTCTCTGCACACTTCCTGTTTGTCTCTGCTGCACACGATTAATAACGGCAAAACTACAAATCTTTAAATAAAAAAGTTCAATCTGAGTTAAAGTTGAAGAGGAGGATTTTTGCTGTTTGATGGATGAGTACAGGAAGCATTTCTTGCAACATGTTTCTTTCTTACCATGCAGAGGTTATTAAATCTGTAGATGGAAACTTCAGCCGAGTCTTACATGATGCATGATGCATGATACATGATGCATGATACATGATGCATGATGCATGATGCATGATGCATGATGCATGATGCATGATGCATGATGCATGATGCATGATGCATGATGCATGATACATGATGCATGATACATGATGCATGATGCATGATGCATGATACATGATGCATGATACATGATGCATGATGCATGATGCATGATGCATGATGCATGATACATGATGCATGATGCATGATACATGATGCATGATGCATTATCAAGTATTTTTTGAGTACGTTTTTCTGACTGAGTGCAGATTTAGTCGCCTCCACATTTTATGTAACCACCTTGATAATTTGAGTCAGTAATATGAATATTTCATTAATATTTAGACTGGTTAGTGTTGTATTTCATAGGTTTATAGTTCAGTTTTGTCATATCAACGTGCACAGAGGTCTTTTCAGTCCGGTAGCTCATTTAACGGCGTTTTCTGGTTTTGCAACAGTCACACAGAAAGACTTCTGTTTGTGGATGAACTCCTGAAACAACAATTATAATTTTAAATGGGATTAAGATATTATAGGTCCATATAGTAAATAACTATGGTCACTATTTAAGGCACAAATAGACCGTACTGTCAATTTTCCTTTTATTATCAGTTTTCAGGGTTGCAGGTAAGTAAGTGAATTGTTGCGTTTATTTTCCAGTAATTTGTGGATTGTTGATAACCCAGTTTACACAATATTTATTTGTAATTCTAATAATATTTTCCTTGTCTTCAGCTCAGTGAACATCATCAATGGCGCTATTAAGGCCTGATAAATCACAACCCAGATTTATAGAATACATTTTTAATGTCATATGAGAACACCTTTAAATATTGGGGAAGGCAAAAGTGGGACTAGAATTAACTGTGCATAAATAAATCTGTTTCAGTTTTATTTTTTTTACGTATGATGATGTCACAGATGTCAAACTTAATGATTGACTGGCCTGTCTTGGGAAAATGCTAGAAATACTATTGCCAGGTTGAATGGAGGAATATATAAAAGTGATTCATTTAGGTGACCCTCAGATGCACTAATGACTACATATTTCTGCCACCAGCCTTTTGGTCATTATGTGAGTTTATGATTTATATATTCAGAGTGCTGCTACTGTGGAACATGCAAATAAACCTGCAGACTGCTATAATAGAAGAAACTTCACCTGAAAGTCAAACAGACCATAAAACATGTTAAGAATAATGAGGCTGGCAGGCAGGAAATCAAAGATATGAGGTGGGTCTGAACAGGTAGAGGCAGGAACAATGATTGGAAGTGTAAGGAAACACACAATTTGACAAATAACAGGGAGGGAATATGGAGAGGAACACATGACTAATGGGATGCAGCTGAATGGGAAAATGAAGAGACGAGGATGATGAGGAAGCAGCTGCAGGATGGCAGCTTTTAATTTAAGATGGAGGCTAATATTAACTAGAAACACGGTCAGAAGGAAAAAGCAAAAAGCAAAGTCTGCAGGAGTTTTTGCGAACTGTAAATGTCATATTTTACTGTTATATTTAAGTACAAATTAATAGATTATTGGAAAACTGCATAATATCCCAAGATTGAGATTCAAACTGTTTAGTGGCGAGTTACAATTTGTTGGACTTAAGACCAGCTGTGTGTCCGTCTGTGTGTCCAGGTTGTGAAGATGAGGATCTGGGTTTTCACTCTGACTGTCCTGCTGTCCTCCATGAAACAGGCTGAAGCTCAGGGTAAAATATCAATCATTTTAATAAACCTTCATTATCCCTCTAACGATCAGAGAGATCTAATGTTTCTGTTCTTCATCTGCGTCCTTGTTCCATCCATCGCTCTGCAGGCAGCTGTAATAATGTTCAGGCAGCAGATATCGTCTTCCTGGTCGACGGCTCCTCCAGTATTGGCCGAGCCAACTTCCTGCAGGTGAAGGGCTTCATGGCCGGAATCGTGAAGCCGTTTGCCGGCTCCGTCAGCGAGTCGGGGATCCGGTTTGGTGGCATACAGTACAGCGACACCTCGAGGTGACCGAACAGATTAATAAACGACGTCGCCGCTCTGCTGCAGGCGCAGAATTGATATATTCATGCTCTCTTTCTGCAGGGTGGAGTTCACCTTCAATACCTACCTGAACGGCACCGAGCTCGTCAACGCTGTGCAGAATCTGAACTATAAAGGTGGAAACACGCGCACCGGTGCTGGACTCAAGTTCGTGGCTGATAACTTCTTCAACCCTACGTCCAGCCGGGACGTCCCGAAGGTCTGAGGAGCAGCCAGTCTGCCATGTTACATCATGCAAATTAAATACGGCTAGGTTTGAAAATTTCGATTTTCCGATTCAAGTCGAGCTTCACTTGAATAATCCGAAATTGGGTCATGACGTAATGTTCGGACCGCCCACTCTCGTGCCTCCGGAGGTTTAACGTCATCGACTTCCTCGTCTACAGAGCTAAACTTCACGTCTATACTCGCAGCTGCATCATTTGTAACTTCCCGGAAGGCGTCTTCTATTTTCGACAGTTTACAGTAAAGTCAGGTAGCGTTTTAACGCTGCCAGTTTGATTGACATCTCACTGAACCAATAGGAGCTTCCATATCCTGTCCTCAGCCTACAACAGCCAATCAGAGTCTGTATCGAGGGGAAGTGTCGCATCCAGCCAGTCAAAAGTCATGTTAGCAATGATTTACACTTTGTAGAGCCAATGAATCTGAACCTCGAGTATGTGTGGCTGCAGTGGGCGGGGCTTATACCAGGAAGAAAGCATTTTGTTGTTGAATAAAAGTTGCGTGAATGTAACTGTTTTGGGGTCTATCCTAAATGTAAACATTAATATTTTTAATAATACACATTGTTAAAGGGTTCTTTGTTCAATTTTCTTCATCAGTTCTCTGAGATTCAGTTTTATTTTCAATAAGAATTTGTATTATAACTGAAATATCCCAAATTGACTGAATCCATATCGAATCGCCCTGATATTTAACATGGCACCTCTCTGTTGATTCGTCCCGTGTGGTCCGTCCTCCACTTTCAGATCACAATCCTGATCACAGACGGGAAGTCTCAGGACAGCGTGCAGGAACCAGCGCAGAAGCTGCGCAGTCAGGGCGTCTACGTCTTCACCGTCGGTACGTCTCCTCCGCAGCCTCCCGTCTCTTCATCAGACAAGTTAGGAATTATTTTCTTGTTGCGATTTCTATGTTTTGTGTTTGTCAGGAATAAAGAGTGCAGACAGGAACGAACTGGCTCAGATCTCCTCGCAGCCCAGCAGTGATTTCAACTTCTTCGTTGGAGACTTCAAACTGCTCAACACGCTTCTTCCTCTCGTGAGTCCTCGAGTGTGTTCGAAGGCCGGCGGAGTTTACGCCAGCGATGGTATGAAAAGTTCCACAAATATGAGGAGACTATTATTTCAGACATTACATTTATATTTAATTATATTCATGTCTCACTGCCTCTTCTCGTCTTCTCCTCCTCATCATCTTCCTCTCCTCTCCTCTCCTCTCCTCTCCTCTCCTCTCCTCTCCTCTCCTCTCCTCTCCTCTCCTCTCCTCTCCTCTCCTCTCCTCTCCTCTCCTCTCCTCTCCTCTCCTCCTCCTCTCAGAGGCGTTTTCAGGTCCCTCCAACATCCAGTTCACGGGTCAGACGTCTGATTCTCTGCGGATTCGCTGGAATCCTGCTGGCGGTCCGTTGACCGGCTACGTGGTTCAGTATGTCCCCCTCTCCGGCCTGGGTCAGCCAATCACAGCAGAGCTACGTCAGGTGCGTCCAGGTGTTGAAGGAGATGTGTTGACGCGTGGCGATGGGCAACAGCACGACCATATAACCTAGATCAGTGGTGGCCAACCAGTCAGAGACTAAGAGCCACATTTTTTACTGTGTTACCGCAAAGAGCCACATCATACACATGGGCACACATGAACATCACCCCATCCCTTCCACACACACACACACACACACACACACACACACACACACACACACACACACACACACACACACACACACACACACACACACACACACACACACACACACACACACACACACACACACAGACCTCTGCTCAGCCAGATTTATTGTAAATGTCACACACCAACATGATAATGACAGACATTGACTCCTACAGTACTCAGACCACAGGCCAGTCATCTTCAACAATGAACATTGTGTGCACTGTCTCACACACACAAACTCTCAGTTCAACCAAGTCCACAAACAAAAATATCATCATTTACAATAGCGTTTTTCTTTTACTATGCATGTTGCTTAGTGCGACTTCTGGCATTCCTTGCCTTGAACAATCCTCTTCAAATCTGGCTTGTATTCTGTTGTTGCCACTCGAAGCAATTCTTTCACACGGGTGTCAGTCAGAAAGATCGATGCTTTGATTTCACGTGTTTCAGGGTAGAAAACACAGACTCGTTCACAGATCCGATCACGGCCGGCGCTCCATCCGTGGCTGTTGCAGTTAGTTTCGGTGTGGGCAGATTTGCTTTCGCAAATGCAGCAATCATTGTTTCTTTCACATCTATGCCACGGGTGTCTCAGGTATGACCTCTGTGTGTCCCCGCAGGAGACCGTCTCTGCCAGTCAGAGGACGTTCACCGCACGAGAGCTGAGGTCAGGAACGGACTACCTGGTGACCGTCATCGCTCAGTACCCCAACAGCGTGGGGGAGTCGGCTTCGGCCAAGCAACGAACCCGTGAGTTGAAATGAAAGGAGACCGTGGAAACAGTGATGAAACCTCCCTCGTACAGCCACCGTGTCTGTCTCCTCCTCCAGGGTCTCTGCCGGGTGTCGCCAGTCTCCGGCTGGTCCAGGCGGGCTTCTTCTCCCTCTCTGTAGGGTGGGACCAGCCTTCATCTCCCGTCCAGGGCTACCGACTCACCTACGGACCTCGAGGTCAGAAACACTCGTCTCTCTGCTCTGCTTTCTGTCTGACTCTTCGTGTCTGACTCTCGTCCGACTCGTGCTTTTACTTCCCTGACGTCTGCAACACGAACGGAAAGATGAAGCTAAAGCAGGAGAAGAAGCGGCACTAGTCAATAACTGTTAACTTGTTTGCCGGCAAGTTGGAACCACGTCAAGAATGTGCAGCAGTCTGGGTTGAAGCTCCTCTCGCACCTCGCTGCCCCGAGGCTCCGACTGTCAGTGCAGATTTTTATTGCCCGAATCATTACACTAAAATATCAAATACGTTTCATCGTCACCGCTCGGGAACTTGGGCAGACTGAGAAAAGCTTTTACTTATGTCATGGAGTGTTTGTAAGTCTGTCCTGACGTTACATTTCCAGAGTGGGGTGTGTCAGCAGGTTTGGGTGAGTCAGGAGGGAAAAGTGGCCCCTCAGGGCTCCTGTAGTCATAAGGGTTCTACCGCTGAACATGTGGCAGGTGTGCCGTTTCTGGACCGAGTCGGGCTGCCGTGTGCGTGTGCGTGTGCGTGTGCGTGTGTGCGTGTGCGTGTGTGTGTGTGTGAGAGACAGTATCTAAATAAGGACAGTGTGTATCCTGTAATAAGTGCTGCCGTGTTTCTACCTGCTCTTCTGCCTCGCAGCTCTCACCAAATGTTCCGCTCTCTCACTGATAATTCAAACAAACAAGACGGAGTCAGACACTTAAACTATATTTTTAAATAACATGCAGGTGCAACTGTTAGTCCCTCCAGGATTTTTTAATTTTTTTTTAATGATATTTGTCAAAGTATATTGTCAAAAATTGTCATGTAATTTGTGTGAGTTTTAAGATTGTTTTGTGCAGTAAAAGTGCAGAAAATCACTTTTTCTGATAAATAGTAATCTGTGCGGACTTCCTGTGATAATAATCCTGCTGCACATCACAGAAATATTTGAGCTCTCATGTTTTTAATGTATTTATTGAACTTAGAGAAGCATCACGGGGCTCAAAGTGATAAAAAGAGTCTAAAGTGATGAATGTTTCCAGAACAAACCGTCTGTGACTGAAATACAGAACAAAGAACACATCTGCTGTCAGAATAAGACATTTACATGCTTTAAATCACATTCATTCAACACTAAAACAAAGTTCAGTCTCTCAGCTGGAAGTGGAGAAAACTCATTGAACATGTTCCTCATTCATCATAAGACCACATTTCCCACAAACCCCGTCACTTCCTGTTGTTCCCGTTAGCCAGCAGCTGTTTGTTTTGATGGTGAGATGAGAGAGGGGCGGAGCCTCTCTGATTGGAAATGAGGAGTTATTTCTGTTAATAAAGTCATTATGCTATAATACTTCAGCAGAGCTTCTGTTGGCGAAATTTTTTCATGGGAATTTTGCTAAATTGCATACGAGCTTGCGCTAATATTGCTTAAATTTGCATGAATTATTGCGATGGCAGATTTTTTTTTTATTTTTTTTATTTCACTTTATTAATCCCCGAGGGGAAATTTCTTCGCTACAGCCTGAAAGGAACTGAATTGTGAACAGCCTCTCTTAGAAAGACTTTCATTGCATTTAAAGGCAATAAATAAACCTTTGGTTGTCTGCACTGAGGTGGCCTTGAGTTTGACTTTTGATTAAGCAAAAGGCTCGTCCTGTTCTTCTGCTCCTCGTCAGCTCTTTGTGCGTGATGACTTATTCTCCAGTCTCATCAGTGATTGTTCTCGGGGCTCTAACGGCTCCTCTGCATGTCCTCTGTGTCTGTTGTTTGGCTGAGAGCAGGTCAGCCAACGGCTCAGCTGTTGGAGCGGTCGCTGTCTGCAGACTCCACCTCCGTCACCTTGGAGTCGCTGCAGCCCGACACGGAGTACGTGGTCAGCCTGTACCCGCTGTTCCCCCGAAACTCTCCGTCCCCGTCCATCCTCAACGCCCGCACACGTGAGTCCCGCCTCCGGCCCTTTATTAATACCTGTCTATTGTCATACGGCAGCGTCTGCTTGTAATAAACACACAAATGGAAAGTGACAGTGTTTCATTAAATGCATGTACAGTAAAGTTGTCTCCTCGTAGTGCGAATGTTTTCCAGTATAATTATGGAATGTGTTTTTTACGCCGTCTTCGTGTCGTTGCTTGCGTCAGTGCGTCTGGAGGCGGTGGAACAGTTGTCGGTGGAGACGGTGTCGGAGGGCAGCGTTCGAGTGCGGTGGAGAGGCGTCAGCGGCGCACAGGCCTACCGTCTGGTCTGGGGCCCGTTCACAGGTCGGGTCAAAGGTCACATCAAACATCTTTCGGCTCTGATAGTTTTCTTTTTTTTTTTTTTTTGTACAAGCGTGCATCGGCATATCTTTGTGTTTTTTGTCTTCCTAAGGTCGTAACGTGGAGACTGTGGAGGTCGCCGGCGACAGCGAGTTCCACACTTTGTCCCGGCTGCAGCCCGATACCGAGTACATCGTGACGGTCATCCCGCTGTACGACGGCAGCACCGAAGGCCCCGTGGCCACCGCCAGGTTCAAGATAGGTAGGTGAACTTTCAGAAGGGTTCCAACGGGAATTTAAAAAAGTAGTTCCCTGACAGACAGAGTCAGAGGATCCCCTTTTGTATCAGGGACTTTTGTTTGCATGTTTAAATTTTAGTTGTCATTTATGAAAAATATAATATTTTCCATGTGGTTATTTCAGGTGTTTTCCGTATTGCCTGAGTGTTTTTTTTTTTCTTTAGTTAAAAGATGTTTTTTCTTGCAAACTTGCAGAAAAATGTCAATTTCAAGATCTTTAGATACAAAATGAAAACTTCACAGACTGGCTGATAAAAATAAACGACAGAAAAGCTGAATGTAAAGTTTGTAAAGCTACTATACATCTATCAAATATGGGAGAGAGTGAGAGAGAGAGCCCTTTGCTGCCATGGCAACAGTAAGAAACAACTTCAGTTTTTTGCACAAAGGTCGGTGTGTTTCTGAGGTGCTCAGGTCTGGTTGTGTCGTGTGATCATAAATGTGCAGCATGTTTAAGCAGTGAAAGGTTGTGTACATGTAAACTGATGGGAATTTGTGTCTCTTTGAGTTTCTTAAATTAGTTCAGGGGCAGGAAACCGAGATGGACAAAAAAAAAAAGGAAAAGAAAGAGATGGAACAGATCCCCCAGAATTCCTCCCTGCGGTTTGTCTCTTCTGAAACGTCTACACATGTTCCTGTTTGGGGAACATTTCCAGCACACCTACACACTCGCTCTGCACACGCACACCATCTGCCTCTCGTCAGTCGTGCCCATATGGTGGTGTTTGAACGAGGCTGAGTCACTGCGGGGCCACCGAGCAGAGAGCCGGGGTGGAGCACCGAGGACTTTGAAGTGAGATGTATACGTCGCTCTATACACTGTCCACCACAGGAACTGAAACTGTGGCTGAGCTGCAGCCGTTTGTATTGTGTGTGGTTTGTGATTTATATGTTCGTTTCCTCTCGTTATGAAAATATGTTGAGAAATGTCAACAAAGTTCTCATATTTATTTACAAAGATATCATTGAAATATTTATCAAAAGCTTTTGGATTTACGAGTGGAACAATCTCAGCTTGCTCCCTCCAGAGGTGGAGCTCCGCCCACAGTGAGACACACAGAGGTCAGAGGACACAAACACAACAGAGACTCTCACACTGAGCTGGAAACAAATGGCTGCTCACAAATTAGGTAAATAACATAAATACAATATATTCAGCTGGTACGCAACAGGAAGGGCGGAGCTATGAAAGTGAATGTCTGAATGCCACGACTTTTCAAATTAAAAGGCCTCCAGTTTCACACAGGGTCCGGACATATACTATGTTTATACTGAGACGTTTGTTTCTTTCATCGGGTCCCAATCACAGGGAAACTCTGGATTTTATTAGTTAAATCTGATGTTAGTGTGTTACAGTGATTTATTATATATTATTATATTGTCTTGCGGGGCCGACATGTATGATGACATGTTGTTTAATGCACTGGCAGCCTCGGGGCAGAGGTGTGGCGTTAGGTCGGAAATTAAGTCGAATTTATTTAGTTTGTCAGTTGATTTAGATTTCTAAATCCTGACGATAAAAAGCTCTAGTTTTGGTATGAATACGTGCAGGTTGTGCAAATGAATTCGAAGGGTTTCAAACTTTTGCATTTGCAAACAGATACTCGGTGATGTTAAACAGACGAACTGAGACACTTAACAACCAAACAACGTAGCTATTTCTCTGCACGTCTCACTGAATCTCTTCTGCATTCACCTTGATGTAAAGTGAGACAGTCCGCTGCACTCGGAGTTATTTTTCCTGTCAGTCTTTTAAAAGCCTGCCTTCAGCGTAAGACACACGGCGCTGAGTTGGATGTGTCAGGATGTGACCTCAAACCCCTGCAGCCAGGATGACTTAGTGAGGATGTGATTCCTTAGTCTCTGTGGAAGAATACATATTATATATAGTCAAATAAAATATAGAATATATCAGGGGTCTCCAACCTTTTTTCTTCTGAGAGCTCCTTATGTTTAGTAACATTTATTCACATAGCTGAGCTCCACTCAAGCCAGCTGAATCAGTTTATTTTTATGTGAGCAAGAACGCACTGATACTTGAGACCCCTGAGTTACATAGTAGACCTGGTCCAGTTAAGGTTGTGTAATCACTGTGGAGGCAAGTTTACATACAATAATCAATAATGTAGTCAGAAAGTATTGAGTTCCAATTAACGCGTAATGCAGTAACTTTAACAGAGCAAACGGGAGCGGATCAAAACGAGGCTTTGATTTGGAAGTTGTGAATGAAACACCTTAAATGTCAATATGACAACTGTAATAATTAAATTTGCTTTTATTGGCTCTCTTGCATGACACGTTTTTAAAAATGATCTGATCTTCAAGCACTTAAAACATGTAAATTAATTTAATCGGCTCAAGAGAGCTGTGAACGTTTAATTTCCTCACGTATAGTAGCGGATGTATATTGAAAGCAGATTTTGTCACTCTGAGCTTGCATTAAAATCACTTTCGGGATGTCTTTGCTCACATCGTAGACAAAAGGAGTGAACACAGCAGCCATTAAACCATTCAATGTACATGTAGGAATTTCAGTTTTGTCTTAAGACCGACATGAAAAAATGTCCTGAAACATTTTTTGCTGATGGATTGATGAGACGAGAGCTTTACTTATATCCATATTACATCATGTCCGTTTGCCCTCAGAGCGTCAGGAGCAGCAGGTCCTCCGAGCGGCCACCACCGGCCCCTCCGCCATCCGCCTCACCTGGAGGGTCATCCAGTCCTCCCAAGGATACCGGCTGGAGTGGAGGGAGGGCGAAGGTCAGATGTCCTCAAAGCATATAAACACACATACATGCATTTACTTTCAAACATACTGTAGCTCAAAAGAAGGCTGGGCATTTATTTTAAATAGGATATTGTTTTTATTTATTTGGAACCCACTGATCTGTCCGATCCCTCCAGGAGGCCGCGTCCAGAGCCTGTCCTTCCCCAGAAGCACCAGCAGCTACGAGCTCACAGGCCTTCATCCCAACACCGAATACATCATCACCTTGTACACCCTGTTCGAGGGTCGTGAGGAGGCCACGCCCGTCTCCACCACCTCCAGAGGTCAGCCGGCGGCTCTGAACTCACTTTGGGTGGATTTATGGGTCGTAAACGGGCCGCTGTTGGATTCCCTGCAGTTGTGAATATGTTTTCTTAGAGATGTGTGTGTATAAAAGTTTTTCATGATGTTGCAGAGGAACAGCCAGTAGGAAAGGTGTCCAACCTGCGGGTGGTGGAGTCTCTGGGCAGCACCGCCCGACTCGGCTGGACGGGTGTAGCCGGAGCCACACAGTACCAAATCATCATCCTCAACACAGAAGGTACACGGGTTTCATCTGATCATCTTTTTTATTCATTTTAACTTCTATTGTCCAATTATGAATAAAAACCTGGTTGTGGGTGCCATTTCTGCGTCTTCGTGTCATCTCAGTGGGAACAGAGGAAGTCCGACTCATCCCTGGAAACCAGACGACCCTTGACCTCAGGGACCTGACGGTGGGAGTGTCGTACGGCGTCAGCGTCACAGCGCTGGTGGGAGGAAATGAAGGAGACCCGGTGACGGTGTACATCAAACCAGGTGAGCGGAGCAGGAACACGGCAGGATGCTCTAACTTCTTTTAGCTTTTGTTTGGACTTTTATCTGCCAATTTCTGCGCCTTAAAATCTGTTTAACTGCGTCTTCATTAGTGTAAACTTTTTTATGTCTTGATGGCAAACCTGGTGTGAAACCTCAATAAAAAGAATAAAAATCCCCGTCATATTAAACGTGACGTTGTCTTCATTGCAGAGCAAAGCGCGGGGAGAGTGACCAATCTCAGAGTAACAAACGCAAACAGTCGGAGACTTCGAATTGTCTGGACAGGTGTTACCGGGGCAACGGGGTACAGGGTCACTTGGAGGCAAGGCAACAGTAAGTGTTGCGTGTTGTTATATATTTGAAAGTTTGCTTTATTATTGGATTTGCATTGCAAATCTTTGACAATGAATATTTTTGTATTCGCTGGATGTGTACATATTATTCAGCATCCTCTTCCCTTTTTTTTGTTATTCACGTTATGTTTTTAAAATCTTCACTGAAAGTTAAAATGATGTGTTTGGATCGTGCAATAACCCCGGCCTGCTCGACTCTTTTTAGTTTTTTGCAGCGATTTAGTCGTTTTAATGCAGACGCTTGTCGTGCAAATGCTGAAACAAAGCTTATTCCTCTTGACCCTATTTTGCATCTCTGCATCCGGGTCTCAGACTGATTGGTGATTTGGTTCAAATAAATACAAATAATAGCCGCAGTGTTTTCCTCCTATAGCAGAATGATGTACGGGTACAGCGGGATATAATATTTGCCTTTCTCTATTTTCGGACTTTTTTTTATCTCCATATATTTAATCACCTTATTTTCTTGCAGGTGCAGAGCAGTCCCGCGTGCTGGGAGCCGAGACCACGGCCTACACCATCGACAACCTGCAGCCGGACGAGGCGCTGGTGATCGGCGTTGCATCCGTTGTGGACCGGCGGGTCGGAGAGGTGGTCACCCTGTCGGCTCGGACCAACCCTAACGGCGGAGCGGTGTCTGGTCTTCGCGTCGTCGACGTCACGTCGCGGAGGATACGCATCACTTGGGCGCCGTTGTCCAGGGCAACCGGCTATAAGATCACCTGGCGTCGCGATGACTTGGGAGTTGTAACGACTCGTAACGTTGCTGCTGACGTCTCGTCCTACACCATCGACGAACTGCAGGCGGACGCCGCCTACAGCGTGTTGGTTTCTCCTCTGGTCGGCTCTCGGGAGGGAAGTCCGTCCACTCTGACTGTCAGAACAGGTATCTCACTGCGCACACGTTGTTACCGTCATCCAGACTCGGGGAAATACAAAATAAAATGTTTAAAGTTCTGTCCTGAATGTCAGAATCGGACGGGTCTGTGGTCGGGACTGTGACGTCCCTGCAGGTCCAAGAGACCCGTGGTGAGGTGGTCCGGGTCACCTGGGTCGGTGTTCAGGGAGCCACGGCTTATCGAGTGTCCTGGAAGAGAACCGATGGTGGGTTCTTGGTGGTCTGTCAGTTCTATGATGTTTTATGGGAGATAGTCTGTCTGACACTCCCGCTGTGACCGTTGGGCTTCAGGCGGCGAGGAGAGGAGTCAGCTGGTGGGCGGAGACGTGACGGCGGTGGATCTGGACCGCCTCGACCCCGGAGCTCAGTACGAGGTGCAGGTCATGGCTTTGGTCCAGAACAGAGAGGGAACCCCCGTGTCTGTCAGAGTCACCACACGTGAGTCCCGTCTTCTTTTAGGTTTCAGTAATGTCAAGCCTCTGACATCCCGTTTCCACCTGACATCAACATGCAGCCTGGTGAGATCGGATCACGAGAGGTCAGCTGAAGGTCTTCTGATCTGTTCAGGCCACATTCAGAGGTGGTCCGGGACACTTGGGATTTTTTTTTCCTCCATCCAGTGTTTCACATGACGATCTCTCCCTGCTCGTCTTCTATTTATTTGTTTGCTCCCTGAAAACACTCCCCTGTGTGATGAGCTGAGTTCAGCTGAACTCTACAGACAGCAGAAGTGTTTTACGACAAACTTGCGCTTTAAAGCAGCTTTTTACTGATTTAAAATAAGCTGCTACATGAGGCTTGTTTCACCGAAGCCTGTTTTTTTTTTTTTTTTTTTTAATTTTGCGTATTTTTCGACACAAATGAGACCCAGAGCTCTGAGAGAAGCTCCGCCCTCTTCATCGATCCAGAGCAGCGGGGACGCGCTGCAACAATTCATTCATGTGACCCGAATCATTCAGGTCCTGACGTTCAGATTCCTCTTGTGCTTATTTAACTGTATATTTTCGTGACTTAACCTACGTGTTCATTTTCATATAAAGCCGGCCGCTTGGCGTCATGTTGATGGAAGGTGGAAACAGCCTCTAAAGCTCATATTTATTCACTAATCTAAATTTCAGAAGTCATTGAAACTTGATGTGTCTTTGTTGTGTTCAACAGTTTAGTGGTGCATCACATACTTGTATTTTGAATAATGTATTGTGTGTATCGATGTCCACAGCTGGTGACACTCCATCGCCCTCACCGACGACCGTGCGAGTGGCAGATGTTACCCAGAATTCAGTGCTGCTGGGCTGGACTCCTCTCCCAGGAGCCACGGGCTATATTCTCCGGTGGAGGGATGAGACCGGTGAGACGAGTTGTTCTACATGTTAATGTCAGCGTGTGTGACTTTTTTAATGTTAAAGTGATCTTTTCATTTCGTATCCCTCAGATGTCGGTCGCGGCCGGTCCGTCACGCTGCCCGCCTCCTCCAGCTCCTACCAGGTGACCGGGCTGCGTTTGGGCCGTCGGTACCGATTCACCGTGCAGCCCACCTTTCAGCGAGGACCGGGCACAGAGAGCTTTGTAGACCAACGCACCGGTAACACACCAACACTCCTTCATGCACTCAGACACGCCTACGAGCACCTGGCTGACCCTCACCAACCTCTCTGCCTGCAGTGTGTGTGGGAGGACGTCTGGATGTGGTGTTTCTGGTTCCGGCATCTACCGACCGGGCCGCCCTCGCCAGACCTCTGCGCAACCTCCTCACGAGTGCAGCGGGGTCGCTCACCACGATCGGAGCCCGCGACTCTCAGGTACATTTCACAGAACAAAGTCTCCAAACGTGGACAGGTACGAGGCTGATAGCTCCGAGTCTCCCGACAACGTTTCGGTTCTGTTCGGCTTGTTTCAGGTCGGGGTCGTCGTCTATGGATTTAGACCCAAAGGATGGTTCCTGCTCAATCGCCACAGCAGTTCTGACACGCTGCTGCAGGAGATCCAGTCCACACCGTTTGATGAAACTCCAGGGAATAACATCGGTCAGTATATTTTCATTCTGTTTTTCTCTGCAGCGGCTCGGTTCTGTGTTGCAGCAGTTGTGAGACTGAGTGTCTCCCTCTGCAGGCGAAGCGGTGACGTACACCAGACAGTACATCCTGAACCCCTCAGCTGGACGGAGATCGAGGGTCCCCGGTGCCGTGGTCATCATCGCTGACAGGAAATCAACGGACAACCTGACTCTGGCAGCCAACAACCTCAGAGCTGCAGGTGTGTGAAACTACCTGCTCCTACCAGGCCAGTTTTTTTGAGGCTACATTGCCACAAAAGTTATTTAAAAAAATATTTTTGCTCTCGTGTCTGCTTGAATTTACGAGAACTTAATATAAATGTAGATGTACAGTCAGGATGCTCACAAAAATAATACCATTAAGTAGTTTTTCTTTACCACTTCATACAAAGTGCAGTACAACAGGGGTGTCTCATGAAACACAGAGGTCAGAGGACATAAACACAGCAGAGACTCTCACACTGAGCTGGAAACAAACGGCTGCTCACAAATTAGGTCAATAATATAAATACAATATTTTCAGCTGGACCGCAACAAAGGGGCGGAGCTCTAAACTAAACTTTTCAAATTAAAAGCGTACAGAAAATAACATGCACATGCTGTTGAATTTAAGCTGTTGTGATACGAAATGTGTGTGTTGAGTATCAGTTTGTTATTGTTCACATAAAAGAAGCTGATTCATGCTGCAGAATTTATTTGGAAACAATAAGACGCCTCCTTCATTCTGTGGCATTAATGATAAGAAAAAAGTGCTTAAATCCAGAAATCTGTTCAGTGACACAGTTGTGTGTGTGTGTGTGTGTGTGTGTGTGTGTGTGTGTGTGTGTGTGTGTGTGTGTGTGTGTGCGTGCGTGTGTGTGTGTGTGTGTCAGGTGTGACCGTGCTTGCGGTGGGTATAAACCAGGCAGACATGGAAGATCTGCGTCGGTCCGTGACGGACGGCAGCACCCAGAACATCCTGTTCACCCCTGATGCTGCTCAGCTGGACTCTCTTCACAGCGACTTGGCTGACCTGCTGTGTGGCATCGCCAGAATACCGGAGGTGAGAAGAAACCGGCAGAAAGCATATTAATTATTCACAGTCAGTATGTTATTGACATATTTATGATGAAAACAGCTTTCAGTTTGAGCTGCATGTCGTTCCTCTGCTTTTTTTTTTTTGTTTGTTTATCTCAACTGCAACTATTCAATACGGACAAAAAATAATCTGTACAGCCGACATAATAAAAACCAGAACATTTTCTCATGACTGCTTTAATACATTTATTCTATAAATATAACATTTGGACCACCGCCTCTTCACCCCGCTGCCCTCTGGGTGGCGCTACAGGTTCATCAACAGGCTAAGAAGCAGAATTAAAAACGGTTATGATAGGAGGACTGTCGTCGTCTGCTGAAACTCTTTATATTTATTGGAAATATCTTTTTTTGGTCCTTTTTTTTCAAGTGTTTATCTTTAAAATTGCACTGATTAGGAGCAACACTCATTTAATTGTAGTTTTGTACAATGACAATAAAAAGCTTTCTATTCTCTTCTATTCAGCGACTGTTCTTCATGATATTTTGTGTTTTTTTTATGAAGTATCATGGAGATAATTCTTGTTAAAAAGATACTAAAAGCGTCCGTCCTCTCAGCTCGGTGTCTCTGTGGTTGTGTTCAGGTGCCACCAGTTACAGAGCAGTGCACCGTCCAGTGTCCTCGGGTGAGTTTTTCTCTACTTTCCTTCTGTATTCTAACCGGTTCAGTTTATTTGACTCCTCTGCAACCCTGATGATTGAAGTCTTCTTCGCTGTATGGCTGCTCATCTCTGTCCTCACTGGGAAGTTAAAATCTGTCCTGTTTCTTTCAGGGGGAGAAGGGAGATCGTGGAGACACGGTACAGAGCTGAAGTTGCATGATTTTTTTTCACACCACTCTTCTTGTGTTTCATTCCTTTCATTCCATTTATTAGCAGCTGTTAAATGCCGTCATTTGTTTGCCTCCGCAGGGTGGGAGAGGCCGAGACGGCTCAGATGG
Organism: Brachyistius frenatus; assembly: GCF_029030835.1. NCBI lineage: Eukaryota > Metazoa > Chordata > Actinopteri > Embiotocidae > Brachyistius > Brachyistius frenatus. The sequence goes on from NW_027210603.1 coordinate 296,070, forward strand.
ACGTAAAGGAGAACCTGTGAGTGTTTTAATGAGCGATCAGATGATGTGTTGTTGTGGTAGTGCGCTGTAATGATGTGTCCTCCTGTGTGCGTGGTGTAGGGTCGTGATGGTTTGCCGGGGAGGGAGGGCCCCAGAGGCCCCGAAGGACGCCCGGGTCTGCCGGGACAAACCGTCCCTATTAACCCTTCGGTGGAGGAGAAAGGGGGGAAGGGGGAGCGGGTGAGTGCAGCTGAGGTCATGACATCATCAAACAAGCCTCCCGGGATAGTAACAAACGGTTTGTTTCCTGTTTAGGGTTTCCCTGGTATTGATGGAAGTCCAGGGTTGCCAGGGCGACCAGGTGCTCCGGGGGCCGCAGGTGTCCAGGTGAGCGGAGGGACTCGGACCCACAGACACAGTTAGCACATATTGAAGTTGTTGTTTTAACACAGTTAACAGAATACTGTTGTTGTTGTTGTTTACTGCAGGGTTCACAGGGCCTGTCTGGTGTCAGAGGAAACCCAGTGAGTGACCTTTGACCTCCTGACCTGAAGGAGAACTTGGTGGATGTTTGATTACAGAAATATTTTTCATAGAGGATAAATCCTTCGAGATCCTAAACACATTTACAGTAGACACATAAATGAAAACATCATATCAGAGAAATGTGAGAAACACAGAAGGCTTTGGTGACGATAAAGGTATCAAAATATCATAATTACAGTATTAACTATTGTGGGATTAGTTGATTATACTGTTGATTCTGTTCCTTATCAAAATCATTCGCTAAAAGGTGTAAAATAATTGGATTTAGCAGTTCTTGTTTTGGTTTTGTGTCCTGTGTTTTTCTTAAGTGTTTTTTCTGGGTCATGTGATATTTATCTTTCTGTCAGAGACTAAAAGTTCACCAATAATCTGAAGCTATTGTCTGTTTAACCTTCACTGTTTGTCTAAATCATTAAGAAACGCTGTGAAAGAGGTTCTTTTAGCTGAAACCTGTCACAATTTATGGCAAATAAATCTTCAACAAACAGTTCAGTATTATATTTTTTTCATTTTTATCTTGACGCAGCACTTTATTTTCCAAACACAGGAAATAAAATTCACTGAAGCAGTTTGGTGATTCCCCAGATTTCACTATTGTCTTCCATGAAGTGCGGCGCTTCCTAAATGTTTTGTGTCTGTTCAGGGTGAACCAGGAGGAACCGGACCACTCGGGCCGAAGGGTGACAAAGGTGAACGGGTGAGCTGGACCCACCTTACGAGTGTGTGAACGAAAACCTGACAGGGAACAAAGCTGATGTGTAACGTGTGTGTGTGTGTGTGTGTGTGTGTGTGTGTGTGTGTGTGTGTGTGTGTGTGTGTGTGTGTGTGTGTGTGTGTGTGTGTGTGTGTGTGTGTGTGTGTGTGTGTGTTGTGCTCTGCAGGGTGAACCGGGTTCAACTGTGCCTGGAGGAGGTCTTCCAGGGAGGAAAGGGGAACCGGGCCTCCCGGGAATCCCGGTGAGGAACAAACTGGAAAGCCACGTTGTCCAGATAGAAATGTTTTTAATTTTAAATCCCACAGTGCTTCGAACATCCTCAAACCTTCAACACTACCAGACCTCTCTGCTCCACATAAAGAGTCTGAACTTCTCGTGTTTTTGTTGTGTATTAAGGGAAGTCTGGGTCGGCCCGGCAACGACGGGGCCACAGGGTCTCCTGGAGTTCCAGCGACATCGGGTCAGGATGGTCGTCCAGGAACACCGGGAACACCGGGACTGTCCATCAAGGTCGGCCTCCTGCACTTCTCCTCTGATACATAAAGCTGAGGATGTTTGGAAATGGCAGACAGCAGATCTCTAAACCAAAATTACGTTTTTGAAACTACACGAGGCACAATTTACATTTTCAAATATGCTCGTCTCACGTAGAATCTTCTCCCAGTTAAGATTACAAATCAAAACAAAGAATGATCGCTTGATTTAGCAACACGTTAGCATCACAGCTACTTTATTTATCTCAAGTAATGACTCGTATATTTATCAGTACCTTATTTTTAAAGTCTTCTGTAAAATTGTGACCATAAGTTGAGTATCTTTAGAGTCGCCGTGCGTCTTACAGTTTGTATTTATGTGACTTATGTTTTTTTATTTTTTTTATCACTTATTCCCTTTTTTCTTCCACTTCTGTGCTGCCGTCACAAATGAACTTCCCCTGTGGGGTTTTCTCTAAAGTTCTATTTTATCTCGTATCATAATAAAATGATGTGCTCGCTTGTGTTTCCACCTCCTGCAGAATATGTGTGCGTGTTTGCTCGGTTTTCTGGAGGCATTTTTACTGATGTTAGTGAATTCTTAATGGAATTTTTAGGAGCGCTGCTCCAAGAGGAAAATGTTGTTGTCAGATTCAGACACAAGGTGGCAGCATTGAGCCACAAACGTGTTCCTTCAGTGGAGGTTAAACAGGTTAGGTTAGGTTAGGTTAGGTTAGGTTAGGTTAGGTTAGGTTAGGTTAGGTTAGGTTAGGTTAGGTTAGGTTAGGTTAGGTTAGGTAGTTACTTTATTAATCCCCGAGGGGAATTTTTTTTTACCTCATGTGACAGGAGATCCAGGGGTGGTTTAAGTTTTATATATCTGACTTTATACATCAATCACACTCATTTTATTTTTTTCCTTAAAAAAATGAAGAACATCCTTTTTCTTTCTGTATTTTTAAGCCTTGAAAAGCAAAGTTTTGATAGTTTTCTGATGCTGTTTCTTTGCAAAGTCACACGATTTAAACTATTTATCAGTTTATTTCTTGTCATTTTCGGCAAACTAGCATTTACATATTTTCAATTCTTCAGTAATTAATGTATTTTTTGTGGATTATAAAGGATTCTATGCAGTTTTGTTCTCTTCTCAGTACTGTGCTACCATTGATTTCTGTTTGTCAGTTTGCCTTAATCTTAAGATGTTGAAGTATATTGAAGTATAGTGAATAGCCTCCAAGTATGTAATGTAATAAACATGACACACATCTTCTTGAGAATTGTTTCCCCCCCGTCAGCCTGTGTCTGTTTCCTCTCTTTCACAGGGAGATAAGGGCAGCCCAGGAGAGAGGGTGAGTCACACCGTCACTAACGTGTCCTCTCACTGCTGCAGTGTACCGAGGAGATCACGAGTGTAACGATTCTCAGCGTCTATCTCTTATCTGTGCTGACAGGGACCTCCAGGAGTCGGCAGCGGGGTGGCCGTGAAGGGCGAGAAGGGTTCCCCTGTAAGCGCTGTCAATCACCAACAATGTGCTGACACATTTAGTATGCAGGTGAACTCCGGGTGCACGTGGGGCGTGTTATGCATTTCCTAATTGCTTTTTATTTTTTTATTATCAGGGTTTTGCAGGACCTCCAGGAGCTCAGGGCCCTCGAGGGCCAACGGGAGCAGACGGCCGGAAAGGAGACAAGGTAGCTGCAGACTGATTGAGTTTAAGGAGCAAAGCGAGGTGTTTATTCCAAACTAATGGCTTTTGTTTGTTTTTGTTTTTAAAGGGTGATGGTGCTGATGGGCAGCCTGGACCTGCAGGCAAGCAAGGAGAGCCTGGCGACAGGGTACGTCTGACAGAGCGGTTTAAAAGGATGATGTAATACGATGATGCATCCAGTTCTGCTGACAATGACATCTGCTGAAGCTGCTCAGAAGACAGTTTGTACAAAGATGTTTCATGCAATATTTCAAGTCAAACTAATGGTAGTTGTAGCGCCACCCTCAGGCAGCACGGCATCAGGTTTTGCAGGAATCTCACAAAGTTTTTTTCTGCATATGCAAATAAAATATGGGTGCAATTGCACATTTAATTTATGTCAGAACAAAAACTTTTAGGGTGTTTATACACTGGATAAAAGGGCCGAATATAAATATATAAAACATCTGGCAAAGGAAGAAAGAATTATGATTCTGTGCCTCACAATTATAAAGTACTTTATAAATGTTTACCTCCAGTTAAAACTGTCCATTTTCACAAACATAATTAAACCGATATATAAATAAAACCAGAACTTTCTCTGTGAAGTTGATAAATTCCGGTTTACTCATTTCGTTCATGACTTCTAGGGAGCTCGTGGACTTCCAGGAGAAATTGGCAGCAAGGTAAGACGCAGGTAAGAGAAATAAGCTCTGTTGTAACGTGGCAGCATGAGAATGACGTCTGCTGCTGTCCTTATTCTGACAGGGAGACCGAGGACAGCCTGGAGAGACCGGTTCACAGGGGGACAGGGTGAGTTGTCTGTGGATGAGGCTGCAGAGTATAATGAGATGAAATGAAAACATCAGATTTGTGTTGTTCTGTATGTTCTTGTGTTTTGACTATTCATTTTTTATTGCTGACTTTGTGATTTTTGCTGCTTCTTATCTCTTGTGCTGAGAGTTGTTGAGTTTTCTGGATTTTAAAGGCTCACGTGGGGACGGGCTTTGTAAATTAGCTCACTTTATAAATGCTGTGTTGTGTAAATGCGTGTCCTTTACTGTCTCTGCACCAGGTGTGTATCTCATTTACCAGATTTGTTTCTTTCTTGTTTTTTGATTGTTTGGACGTCTTTTTCTCTGAGATTTGGGTTGAGTGGAAAAATGGTTCCAGTTTGTATTGGAAAAATCTGACAGATATGATTCTCTGTTATTTCCTGTGTAGCGGTTGTTTGTGCAAGTTGAGAGGCTCCAACAGATGCTGGTATTCAACTGTGTGACAAATCTGTCAAATGTTGCATGATCTTCAGTTTGACATCAGTTTTAAAATGGCTGCAGCTCTTTGCTCTGAGACGCAAGTCGTGTTGTCGGTGACCTTTCTTTCTCAAACAGTCACAGATCGTGTTTGTTTGCATGTTCTGCTGGAGCAGCATTCATTTTCTCCCAGAAAGCCTTGAGGGAACCTGACTGGTTTTGTGTCTCTGCAGGGGGAGCGAGGACCGGTGGGTGAAACTGGGGAGAGAGTGAGTCCAGCGCCGCCGGTTCAGTTTTTATTTCAGGTTTCTAACTGTTAACATCTTCTGCTTTTTTGTGCTGTTTTCTGACTGAAGTTGTCTCCTTCAGGGCGACCCGGGGAAGCCTGGCGTCCCGGCAACACCGGGGCTGAGAGTGAGTGACAGACCGACGTGGCGTAACGGCTAACGACATCTCTGAGCCTTGTTTCTGTTTCCTGTTTATCTCTCGGTCTGCTCAGTCTCATTTAATAAGTGTCTCTGTTCATCTTCAGGGTTTACCGGGACCCAGCGGACCAGCAGGAGAAAAGGTGAGACTGATTCAATCAGGTAAGGCCACATGAGAGGCGGCAGGTCGATGAGAACGTGCCGCCGCCGTCCACCGTTTGGTCATCTGATGTAATGAAAGTGAACCTCTGTTTCCAGGGAAGTGAAGGCACCAGAGGGGAGCCGGGCAGAAGTGTGAGCAATCAGAAAATCAGATCATGTATTCATTTATCTTTTTATTTTGGACTTAATGTTCGTGACTCTGTGTGTGTTATATTTGTGTCCTGCAGGCTCCAGGTTTCCCAGGGAAGAAAGGAGAACAGGTAAGGTGTAAAACCCAAACACGTGTTGGTTTTAGAGTTCACCGGGAGGTCACGGGTCTTCTGCTGTTCTGCCGCAGGGAGAACGAGGCCCGTCGGGTTCTGACGGCACACGGGGGGAGAAAGGAGAGCCGGGACAGAGAGGAGAGAAAGTGAGTCACACTGGATGATGATGATCCTTTCGGAAAATATGGAGTTATTTATGTGTAAGTTTCTTTCTGCACGCTCATCATTCGGCACCAGAACATTTCCCGTTTCTGTCATTCTGAAAGGGTTCTTCAGCCTCGGGAGGATCCGGTGTCGTCGGACCCAAAGGAGAGGCGGGAGAGCGGGTGAGCAGCTGATCCTAACTTCTCTCTGTCAGAACTACAAATTGCACATTCACAGTGTTTACGGCTGCTGCGATAAACTCCCGACGACGGCCTCCATTATTCATGAAGCGTTCCCCGGCGCCACCGGTTGGTGCTCCAGAACCCCTTCGGCTGAAAATCCATAAAACATGTGCTCTTCTGCAGGGACTCGCTGGTAGTAGCGGCCGACCGGGTGCCAAGGTGAGCGGCCCGCTCCGCCTTCTCCAGCCTTTCTGTTTACTTCTGTCTGTCTGTTTGGTAAACGTGTGTTGTTGAGTGTTTGTTTGTTTGTTTGTTTGTTTGGGAGACGCAGGCGACCCCGGAGAGAGGGGAGAGAACGGGCGGCCGGGAATCCCAGGGAAGCTCGGTGTTCCTGGTAAAGAGGTCAGAGTCATGGATCACATCCGGTTACTGTTGGGTCCAAAAAATCTTCAGTGTGGATTCTTCAAAAATGTCTTTTCTTCAGCGGTTGTTGGAGATTTTTAGTTCAAGTTCAAACAAAGTGAGACAAAGATACAGTCAGGCCGGCAGAGTTCAATGCAAACTAAGATTTACTGCACATCAGAAGACACTGCAGCAGATC